>NW_020454161.1:1337310-1389110 GCF_003342845.1 Nothoprocta perdicaria
CCGCGGCGCCCTCGGCCCGCGCGGCGCGGGGAGGTGCGGGCACTGGGCGGCCCCCGCCGCGCGCAGCCCCGGCCCAGCGCTGGTTGAGCGGAGCTGAGCTTCCCGGCAGCTCCCAGAGCCGCTCTCCTGCCCTGCCCGGCCTGGCGCGGCTGCGCTYGGGCCCCGCGGCATCGAGGGGCAGGGTTGGGGAGCCACGTTCAACCATTTCTTTAAATGTTTTTTGATSAAGCAGCATGTCCTGCACGCCAGTACTGGATGCAGGTCTGCCTGTCTTATGGGCTCTCCATAATTCAGAAAGGACCAACATCACCCTTGCTTTAACACCGCCGGTACTGGTCACGAACAGTGGCCTGAACTGTGGGGCTGGAGGCACCTTGTGTAGGCACCAACCCACCAAGTCACTGCCCGCAAGAGCAGCTTCTAGCACCTCAGTAGCCGAATAAATGCAAGATTTTTCTTTGAAATGTTTGTTGCTCCTTCTTTAACAACTATTATATTAAACAACAACAAACAATATTCTGTTTTTCTTACTTCGGTGTTACTAAGTTGGTGTTAGGTTACCAAATCTTGTTAGGAAAGTGGAAACCAGGTGGTATTTCTGTACGTTGCCAGTAATATATATTGTGCACAAAAGGAGCATGACCGGCAGTGAAGATGTCAAAAAAGTACCACTCCTACTATAATATGGAGAGGAAAAAAAAGAAAACAGAAACAACAACAGAAAAGGATTTCTTCGCTACCAAGTAAAAGCAAAGCCCTGCTTGGTTAACTGTAGAGGTGAAAAGAGGTCCAGGTTATTCTCACGGCTGATGGTTTTGTACAGTTGTCTAATTTTCCCAGTGAATGTAAAAGGCATCTCAAGTTTGACCACTTCTGCGTTTTATTCATGAGTATTGCTGAGTTTCATTTTTACTCATACAACTAATTTTCCCCTGCTGAAGACCCAGCTGTTAGTCATGTGAATCTCACTTTCCAAAGACAAAAAAAAAAAACAGATTCTCAGAACCAATAATTCTTTTTTTTTTTTTTTTTGCCTTTTTTTAATAATAATATTGATTTTTTTAAGTATCTGGCAAGGTGGGCACTTCTGAGTCGGTATATTTGAATACTTACTGATATTCTTTTCTCCAAGAAAATCCAAATGTCCCAGCACACAAAACTGCATTCAGCAGCATAGTTAACAAGAGAACTGTGCAGTGGTCTTACTTATTATTACGGTATTTCACCATGTTGGTAAATCAAAAACTGTTCAAAAACACTGAACAATGACAGTTGTGAAAAATCAATTCTATTGCTTTGGTCCCCTGACAAGACCATGGTTATAGATAGAAAAGCAAGACATATGCTATGGATATTTGTTTTGAAGACATTCATATACATGGCTATAGTTCGCCATTCGTGGCTTTCATGACACTTTATTGCACTCAGCTGAATAACGCACTGTGCTCAGGTCTATGGTAGAGGAAAACTTGAAGGGAGCCACAATAGAGCTCAGTAAATCACCGGTTGTGTAATTATGCAAAAAGGGAGTGTGAGGACGTCAACACATACTTAGCTGGGTAGGAATAGAATCAAAATACTCAAACACCCACAGTTTGCCATGCCACTTAGTCATAAATGCATTCTCTGGGTAAGGCACAGTATCATCCACAGATAAGACAAATTACTGAGCTTATAAAATGTAAGTGATAAACAGGATGTGAAAGTCTCATGATTCTCCTAGACGTGTAAAAATGATAGTGACATTGTGTTTTCATGTCATTRAACGAAGATGATGTTCTAGTAAAAGACAGCGTCTGTTGGTATTGCGTTTCTTTAGCTTGTATGCTTAAACACATCAAATAAGGTTTTCAAAATAAGCAATGACATAATCTYCTTTGAAAACTTAATACAAATCTGTCCCTATATACTAAGTGTGGTAGATGCAAAAAGAAGAGACAGTCTTATGCAAAACTCAGGCAGAAGTTACTGGTGTTTGTGTTTTTAAAGTTTACAGGCTTTATTATTCCGGTGAATAACTGGAATGATACTGTAGGATGCAGTTCATTAATGTCTCAAATTCTGATGCAACTATTTCAAACCATCAAGGGGGGGGGAAGGGAGAAAATTCTTATTTCACTAAAGTTTTTTTTACTGCCTTCTGGTCTCTCTTAAGAGAGACCCTCATTTTAGAGCCATGTCTATCTTGGCATTACCATGATATTAAGTTCTGATGTAACTTATTGTTTGCAGCCCTCCCATCTTTCCTTTCCTCATAGAGGTGGCAGCTGTTTGGAGCCTCGGTCATGTCCCATCCCTCTGCTTTACCCCTTGCTCTCTCACACACAAGCATCCCCTCCACACAACAAACACATTTCCAGAGCATGGTTTTACATACACAGTTACGAAGTAGTAGCTAACAGTAGTAATTAACTGAATAGTTAACTAGTAGTAACTTTGTACTAGATTTTGAATGTGCCTCTATTCCAGCTTAAGGTGCAGCAGACATAGGATCGTGCTAGTCAGGAAAGCACCTTCCACCCTCACATTGCAGGAAGAAGCCTACAGAGAGTGCTACCCAAAGCTGTTCCCTGCTAGCCTTAATACTGATGCAGAATAGTTGTTCATGCTACAGTCCCTTATTCTAATTCTAGGTTTCCAGCTCCACTTCGTTAGGGAAAGGAGCAGGAGCAGCTGCAGGGAGGAGGCAGAGCAGAAGGACGTGTTCACACCAAGGCACAGCAGAGGCAGCACCACAGCGAGCAGGTCACAGGAAGCAGCAGCTCAGAAAGACACTGGTATCCAGTCCAGGACTTGCTAAAACAGGCTGCTGGGGGTAGCCCCAAGGGCATAGAAGGTTGTCCACCACTGAAGGGTTAAATAGTTGCATTGAATCTTCCCTTTCTTGTAATAAACTGAATAGGTGCATGTGCAAAATAAGTACATGTGCAAAACTCCTTTTTTTTTTTTTTTTTTTTTTTTTTTTTCCCAGCCTGCTAAATAAGAGCAGGCCTAGAAAAAAGGCTTTGACAGTGACTAAAAAGATTGTCAGTGATATTTGGTAGGCCAGAAGCACTTGGAACACTTGTTTCCCTGAGGCCACCCTTGAGTGACAACAAGGCTGTTAGATTGATGAGTCATTCACAAGAGCCATATTCCTTACCCTTTATCCTTGTGCATTCTTTACACTACAGCTTGGTACCAGCATTGCCATTGAACTACCCTAGCTCTCAGAAACAATGTGGCCAGGCTAGCACTGCGCTCAGCCTGCCCGAACAGCATCCCCATTATTTTTCCTGTCGCTTAAACACAGGCGTAAGCAGTCTGCAGAGATTTTTCTTTTTTTCTTTTTGGGGCAAGCATATATACGTTTAGGTAAATACAAATGTTGCAAAAGGTTCTGCTACCCAGCCCTTTAAAAAAAAAATTCTTTTTTCTTTTTCTTTTTTTTTTTTTTTTTTCCCCACTGATTCATTTGAGTGCTTAATTCAATTCAAAGTCTAGCAAGAGGCAGAGACAGTAATGCCTTAAGGCTCAGGACTGCAAATAACTTCATATTTACGAGAGAACTCGTGCTCCCTGCCAAACTACTTAGTGTTCTTTACAACTGATCACAGTTTTCGCTGACTTGCAAACAACTTTTTTTTTTGATTGTCTAGATTCACATTTTGATATCCCACTGCTGAAACTAGAGAGGTTGCTGCACGTGTATCTACTGAAATTACGGGTAAATGCATCATTAAAATCTGAAATAGAGATACTTGTCCCAAGCAGAGTATCCCAGGAGGGGATCGAGAGAGCACCTGCAGGCTCTCTATCTGCAACCAAGTTGGTAAAGACTTCTGTAAAGTGAGACATGCTGAGTGCACTAAGCTGAAAGGCAGGCTCTGAGACACAAATACAAATGTGTGGGAGTGGATGCAGCAGACACCAAGAAGGGGCACAGCAAGATTCAGCAATAAAAGAGCAACTAYGCCGACTCGCAAATGAAACAGAAAAGAACACAAATGATTCCCCAGTACTGAAAGGAGCGCGGTCCCCAAACCTGAATAACTTTTGACTCASCAGCTTATGAAAAATTAAATCAATGACTTAATTGCCAGGATATTGCAATGCACTGCCAGTACTTCAGGATACCCTCTAATACAGCAGGAGCCTCCATTTGGGGGAGCAAAAGAACACGTGCTCTTGGCTTATACTAGGGGACAAGCGCAGACTAAGGAAAGGGGAAATAATAGTTAGGACTGTGAGAAGGACAAAGTTAATGAAGAGCAGACTGAGTCTGCATTCCCAAGCAGTTTTATTAAAATGGTTACCAGACTGCTTCTCATATCCTCACCAAACCTGACATTTTTAATCCTTCTTTAGTCRTCTTTTACAGAATTCTTTCTGTATACTATAAATTCACTTTAACTGCCAATAACAAAGTGACATAAAGCAAAGTTTTGCTCCTATTTTCTTGTATTTTAGGGTTTTTAYGACTTAGCCTGGTGTTATGGTTGGAGTTTGCTTAGTTTTTTTGTTTTATTTTTTGGGGGGGATGGGAAGYCTGAAGAATGTATAGTCATAAAAGCTTTAGGCATTGAGGGTCATTGTTTAAAAGAAATTCTGTATTTTTTGGTTGAATTCTGTTGCTTTCAAGTAAAATCAAATGATCTCAAATCAATCAACATGATTTGAAAAGAGAATTCAGAGTGTCTGTTATAGGTGAAATCTGAATATTCTTTTATTGCAGGATGTTACCTATTGTAAGGTATGAGCCTGGTGTGAGCTGCCAGAGCTTGCTTTGCTCCTGATCAAGATCACAACTGACGCCTTCCAATGAAAGGTATCTTTCACCTTCTGATTTYTAAACACTTACCAAGATGCAGTGCAGACATAAGATGGAAGGGGGAAGGTCAAAGTGCCATGTAGAYAAAGGAATGTCGAGCACTAGATAACTAAACACCAAAGACGCGTCAGGTGTAATTTCTGCAAAAAGGATGCAATATTTTCAGTAATGTAGTAATGTTCTCAGAATTTTCTGCTGGAAGCTGAAATTCCTTTCAAACTTTTGCCTGCCTGTGTCTCAACTCTATGGAGCTTTCTCCTACTTAAGCAGTTGCCACCAACTAGGGCAGACATGGATTAAGCTGCTAAGGGAAACAAGTAGTCTAAGTAATCGGAATAAAGATAAGCCATTCTCAATACAAAGGAAACAGTCACTAAAATAGAGTGGTGTTTCTTTCAGAAGTCTATAATGACATGACCAGAGTCATCTCAGAAATGTGACATGCACATTCATCTTCAGCTGCATAACTTCTGGCTATTAATTTTCTGTGAAAGTAATGTACACAAACAGAAGGCTTCCTACGCTCTTTACAAACTGCTGCCCAGATAGCAAGATAGGAAACAAAACTCCTTAGAAAAATAACCTTAGTTTTTTTTGTTTTTTTTTTCAGATAGCAAGATAGGAAACAAAACTCCTTAGAAAAATAACCTTAGTTTTTTTTGTTTTTGTTTTTGTTTTTTTTTTTTTTTAAAGCAGCCAGTCAAATTCTTTATCCAAATCATACATTAGTTTGGAAATAAAACTGATGGAGTGAATGTTCACTATACAATTACTATATGACCACATTCCCTCTTTTCAAGTGATTTGGAGGTCATGAAAACTTCTCTATGGAGTATGAAGATATTTCTGTTCCTCTTCAAACTATTGTTAATACCYATAATTGACCTAATTATATCAGCTGCTTGTTGCAGAGGGTTTAAATGTCTTATTTTCTGAGATTTGAACTCCTGATTAAGGCTGGCAGGTGAAGATGAAGGGCCCAGAGGTCTGAAAGGTACCTCCTTTGGTATCTTCTAGAGTATATGGCCATTTTTAGAACACACTGCAAACAGTTGGGTACATGAGTTATATTATATATAGTGCTTATCTTTCCAAGCATTTAAGTTTAGGCCAGAATGAGATAAAGTTTCAACCTGAATTTTCAGGTTATATACTGTCATTGGTGCTGGGGGCAGAAAAATATTTGCCATCAGTTTTGTAATTATCTAAACACAACTCAGAGGAAAAAAAGGGATATGGCAGCCACAAAGAAGAATTCTCAAACATGGTATTCTGGAGGCTAAAATTCCCAAAGCATTTTCTAAGAGACAATGAAAGACTGAATYAACTAAAAACATCTTGATCAAAACAAGAGACAATCTTACATTTGYTAAAGACAAGAACAATAAAGAATTCATTTATTTTTGCAAACTCAAATATAGAAGTAAGGCAAGTTGGCAAGGTYATAAGTACCAGAAAGAGGCTGCTGTATAGTTTCAACAAAGGAAAAGAAACTCTTTATTCTAGAGAAAAGGTATAAGGAATAGTGGGACTGTTTACCAGAGACAACCTAGTACTTATACATATAGGTACCTACAGATGTAATCAAAATAAAACTTCACAGTGATACTGAACTTTGCAATTGACTCAAGATGAAAATAAAAATATCCAAGGCCAATAGGCTATTAGAGCACAAAATTGGTTATATCAAACTGTTTTAGCGGACAATGCCCATCAAATATTAAGATTGAAAACTAGTGRAAAAAAAAAGCCAAAAGTGGAGGCAAAACTAACCACTATATTCATCAAAAAAATAAAAAGCTCTATTTACTGTATTTGTATCTTGCAAAATTAGAATTGGCAGTGTCCTCTTTACAAAAAACACCCAACTAAACACACACAGATGAAGATATTATCCTCAGAAGTCTAAGAAATCTAACTCCACTGCAGCTGACAAATGATGTGAAGATCTTTACTTAGGAAATGTACTTAAAAACCAAAAGCTGAGTAGAGAATAAATACCCTTGTAGTTTAATGCATTAGCTTGGGGAGCGCGAGAGAGATTAGAAGTTATTCTAAAACTTTTTTTTCCTTTTTTTTTCTCTGTAAGTAATGTTTTCCACAGATTCCTAAATGCCTAATCTGTAATCAACAACTTTTCTGGGACAGTTAATCTGCTTATGTAGCAGGGGAGGGGAGAAAAAAAGGAGAAGAATGGAATAGCTAAGGATGAAATATATATTCTGATTGCACTATCAGCAACCCCAGGTGTTCACAGCCATTAGCTAAGCTCTAAGAATCATGAGCCTGGAAATAAAAGTTGTTTATATTTTCCCTGTTTCCTGAACCTTTAAGAAGCATATCTTCAGGCTTTGATTTGCAATCATAAATTATACCAACCCTTTTGAAAGATTATTTCTACTTGCACTTAATGACGTGGCTTCGGCAGCTTTAAGAAGCTAATATTGTAAGTCTGGATTATTTTGTAGGACTTGGCAAAAACTGTGAGGATACTGGATGGTTTATGCTTTGTGTGTCCCCGCTGTTAGTTGATTTTCTGCAGGTAAAGGAGTTTGTTAGCACTGTTCTGAGAGCTGAAGTTCTCGGTGCTCAGATCCCTTCAGGTTACTTTGCGATTTAGTTTCTTTCTCTTACCAGTTTGTTTTCTTTCCCACTTGTATCAGTTTGTTCATAGCAGAGACAGATATAAAATAGAACTGCAAAAAGCAGAGATCTAATTTAATCATCTAAAAGAGCCTCGGGAAATCCTAACTCCTGAAATGAAATGCTTCTCATAACATACTAGGAAGAGGACACTAGAGAAGAGTACAACAGGCAGTACTTGGTTGGCAGATAACCTTTTCTTCAGTTCTCATAAAACTGGCCCAGCCTGCATTCTCCCATGGACTTTATAACACAACTCCTTAGCTAGTTCCCTGAAAGAGGGCAGAAAACTGGTTGTGCGTCAGCTCCGAATTGTTTTTCATGTTCTGAAGGACTACCATGCCCCTCCTTCCACTGGAAAAACCAGTTCCCATGGCACTCCTGATCCTCATAGTTACATGCATAGTCAGAGACCATATAAACACCCGATCACTAAACTACAGTTTATATGCAAATTGAGTCCCTCATTACAGCTTTGATACATCTTACTATCTCTATGGTTAGTTTTGTTTATCTGACAAGAATCTATTTTTTTTCCTCAAAATTTCACAAGATCTTTCTTTTTTATCATTACTTTTGGAATTAAAAAAAAAGAAAGTTTTTTCTTCATTTTAACACTGCAGAAGTTGGGAGGCTTTCTACTACACCACTGCAAGTCACTTAGGATTGAAAAGCTTTGTATTTTTAAACTATCATTCAATTTCCAGCACTCCCCTTTGTTTTAGTGTACCAGAATCTTTCACCTGTGTATGAGTTGAGACGGCTGCCAGGGAGGTGAAGGGGAACCCAACCTCCCTGTGGGGGCTGTCCTGTCACTTTACAGTGAGGCCAYAGGACTGATTGACACTTGTCCCTTYTCATAACTTACATCTGGTTCCCAGAAAGACAGATGGATTTTCCCACAGTCCACCATGAAGGAATCAGAACAACTAACTCTAATCTGCTGACATGCACCTGGGGCTTCAGCAATGCCCGTAAGGTCAAGGAGGATCAGTAAGGGCATCACTTCAGAGAGGCTTTTGCACAGTGACTTTACACCTAAGTATTAATCATCCAGATTAACCTAAAATAGGACTGTGAAWTTCTCTCTGTTAACACTCCATAATTTCCTGATAATTTCCATTCTCTCTTGAAATAGATGTCTTTTAAATGCCAACTTGAAAAAGATTTTGTAAGCCTGAAATTCATATTTCCTCTCCTTGATGTCTGTTGCTTTATAGTGTAACATTTTTCCTTCAGGCTAAACATACAGTGCTTCAGGCTTATTTATGCTTCCTATTACAAGCAGTAAACATGTTGCACTCAAATTATATCCTCAGGTTAAGACTAAAATATTATGGCATACATGTTATTTGCAAACTGAGAGTTATTTGCAAAAATCACTTGAGCCAGACTACTCCAGAGACAAAGCCAAGACTAAGCTAAATCTCCTAAACAGTCACACACAGGAGTCTGCAATGCAGCTTTGAGTGGAACCTTGGATCTGCTTAGTCATCATCCTGATAAGAGATTTGGGATTTTCACAGACAGATTAATATCTTCTTATAAAACTGTTCCTGCTAAGTTCCTACAACAGTTTCACAGACTCACAGACTGGTTGAGGTTGGAGGGGACCTCTAGAGATCATCTAGTCCAACCCCCCTGCTCCAGCAGGGACACCCACTTTTGAAGGGGAAAAAAACTGCCAGAAAAAAACAACATTTTTTTTTTTTTTTTACCTCCAAAATCAACAGTGCTTTAAAAAAAAAAAAAAAAAAAAAAAAAAAAAAAAGGCAAACACATACACAAAAATCTTGTGTTCTCCCTTACTCTGATGCTTCTCCTTCTTACGACTCAGTATGCGCACRGCCTGTGTCTCTGCCCTTCCCTCATGGGCAGAGTGGCCCCAGGGTCCAACTTGCTGCCTCCTGCAGCCCAGGGTTCACCCTCCACACAGAGCTGCTTCCCCAGGAGGAAGGTGCTCCGGGACTAGCGCTGGCTCCCATGGGCACCTCTSCATCTCATGCATCTCTCATTCTCAGCAACTGGGAAAGGATATGTCATCTCCGTACCTATATAACCCCTATAACTATTAAATATCAAATAGCAAGAAGTAGACATATCAAATAYATCTGTCATGATTCATAATTATATCAGCTCCTGTGGTTTTCTTATTTCACTTAAAGCCTCCAACCATGGAGTCATGTGTCTAAGCCATGCGGTTAGAAAAGCTTCTTCAGGCAAGCAAGTTTTCTTCCTTCCCCTTGCCACAGAATTGCTTACATTTGTGAAACCCACAGCCTTAGAAAACCAGAGGGGGCCAGAAGATGCATTTTTGGTCTGTGATAGGGATTCAATACAGAGCATAAAGAGATAGTGCTCCATTGCCCGAGAAAGGTGTCCCATGGCAATGTAGGAGTCAGTGGCTGGGAGCCTGATTCCTCATTGCCTTCTCTTGTTAAGATTGAGTAGAAAGTAGTGAACTGCTCTTATCTAACTTTTTCTCATCTCCTAACTCCACAAAAAGTGTAGAGAAAATGTATTTTAGTGATCTAATTTTTTAGCTTTTTATTGAAAGGTGCTTTTATTTGGAATTTTGGATTAATTTCTGAGATAAGAAAGAAAAATACCTTTCTTTTTGTACCTTAGATAAGCATTGCCAGTAGAGTTGAATTTATTCACAGGAATGTATATAGTTAGTCACAAAGAGCTGCCATAGTTTTTTAAATTCTTTCTTTAATCTTTATGTACTGAAAAAGTGCAACTGTGAATTAGAATTAGAATGAATCTGGAATTAATTGGTTTTCTTCACTGGAAGGAAGAAAATATACCTATTTCCACAGAATATTTTGTTTTGTACTTAACATTCTGATCATATATGTAAAGTACACAGGTGCTGATTAAAAGATTGCAAAAGAGATGCGAGGAAAATTGTTCTTAAATGTACAGAATAAAATAGTTTGAGTGGCACTTTCTGATTTGTTTTCCAATTAGAAATGACATTTAAGAGTTGAACTTTTTTTAAGATATCATTTTGCTTGTTCAGGTGCATGTGCCTACTATGATAATTACTGACTTTAAATTTCAGGGTTTGAGGCATAGAGTAGGCTATATGCCCTCCTGTATCCTTTTCCAGGAGCCTCAATTTTAATGTGTAAAAACGTACTTACTGTTGTGCGTGACATAAAACCAAAATTTTTTATGATTCCAGTTTTAATCTATTTCTAGATTATTGAAGGAGGTGCAGATTTTAGTTCTCCACTGACTTTGTAAGTATTAGGTGTATGCCTTTCCTCTAAGGAAGAAAAAGAGAAAACACAACTTGGGATATAGATCATCAAATTGTCTTATGGTTGGCTTTGAGATGGGTTAGCATCAACCTTCATTTGATAGTTTTCCCATTAAAATCCAAGGGTCACAAGTGTACTTTCTTCATAATAATGATGAATGCTTCATAGAAATAASTAAAACTATATTTCTGCTGCTAAAATCTTGCAGCCATGGCTACATACTCACATCAATTTTGCACAAATTTACTGTTACYTGTGTCTTTCCAGCTGTCCTTGTGCTGCTACAAGCACTGAGGCTTTCAGGAGGGAGCAGTTCAACAAGTCCAGAAGCACTGGCCACACTTTTGGCAGCAGCATGGACATAACCGCATTAAACTGATTGTGCAATCATGAGCTGATTCTGCAAATCTGTAAGTTCAAGTTTTGCATCTTAAAAAGATGCATATAACTGGGCGATGAGAAACCTCATGAAGTTCAACCAGTGCAAATGCAAGGTCCTGCACTTGGGAGGAACAACCTCAGATACCAGTTTAGGCTGAGGATTGACCCTCTCTGCGGGAGAGCAGCCCCGCAGAGAGGGACCTGGACGTCATGGTGGAYGACAAGTTGCCCGTGAGGCAGCAGTGTGCCCTTGTGACCAAGACCAACGGGATCCTGGGCTGCGTTAAGAAGAGCGTCTCCAGCAGGTTGAGGGAGACGATCATCCCCCTATACACAGTCCTGGTGAGGCCACATCTGGAGTACTGTGTCCAGTTCTGGGCTCCCCAGTACAAGAGGGATGTGGAGCTACTGGAGAGAGTCCAGCGCAGGGCTACCAGGATGATCAGGGGCCTGGAACATCTGCCCTATGAGCAAAGGCTGAGAGAGCTGGGTCTGTTCAGCCTRGAGAAGAGAAGGCTGAGGGGGGACCTGATCAGTGTCTATAAATACCTCAAGGGAGGCAGTGAGGAGGAGGTGGCCGGCCTATTTTCAGTGGTGGCCAGCGATAGGACTAGAGGAAATGGCCACAAACCGAAGTACCAAGAGTTCTGCAGGAACTTAAAGAAAAACTTCTTGAAAGTGAGGGAGGAAAAATTTCTTGACAGAGCACTGAAACAGGTTGCCAAGAGAGATCGTGGAGTCTCCTTCTTTGGAGATCTTCAAAATCTGCCGGGATGCCACCCTGTGTGATGTCGTCTAGGTGACCCTGCGTGTGAAGGGGGTTGGACTAGATGGTCTCTAAAGGTCCCTTCCAACCCTAAGGATTCTATGATTTTATGACTCTCTGTTTTTTCCAAGCTTGGAAGTGTTTCYAAGTCCTCCTCCATTCTCATGTAGCCTTTGGTGTTACTGACCTAAGTCTGTCTGACTTCATGAAACTACCTGCTAAAGGGTTGCAAAGACCCCCAGTGCCCAAACACCACCCGTGGAGCTGCTTGCTGCAGGCACATGGGCACAGTCCAGGAAGCAGAGCCTGCTAGAGGCATGGACTTCTACCCCCACAGCTCCAAGGGCCTCCCTCTGGGATCCCAGATCCTAATCTGAGGAAACATGRCTCTGCAGTCAGAGGTCTGAATGTTTTAAATGTCTAAAGATAGATGTTTAAATACTGCCTGTTTTCATCTGTAAACTCACAGGCTGAACTATATAGCCTCAGAGAGACCTAGGGCTGCCAGGCCTCCAGAGTTAAGGGTCTCTAGAGTTCTGAACTGAAAACACATTAAACTTTGCAGGATGCCCCTCACTTGATATTTTACAAGTACTTCTTTCCATTTATCTAGTACTTCCAAGCAAAATAATATTTGACTCTAATAAAATTTATCCTCTGTCATGATTCTCACATGTCCCAGGTCATCAGATGTCTTTCTTAAAGCTCTTAAATGTCTTTATGCATACAAAATAACTTTGATTTTCTACAAAATAATTAGAAAAAGCTTAAAAATTTCAATAATTAAAAAATTCCTAGATCATTTTTAAACTGGGCTTATGGTTTTGACTTGTGATTTTGAATGCCTGGCTCTCACCAAGTATTGCTGTCGGATATCAATAGCATGTCTTAACTGGACACAGAAATCAAAAGGTAAATGCAGAACATCCATAGCTATAACACTACTACAGCTACGTGCTACTTTTGAAATTTTTGTTTTGTTTGCTGTAGCTTGTGAAAGGTTTTTCTCTTCTAAATTAAATAAAATTTAATTCTATTATAGAATAGTCTTATAAATTGTAATTTRTTCTTTTTTTTCTTACATGTACACATTCAGAATATTAAACAAAAATAGTTTTCTTCTCTATTTAACTGTGCTTAATGGAGAAACTGTGAGAAGAAGAAATTAGAAATGTCTGTTGTAGCTCTTTTCTTAATGATTAACCATTTGATTTGGCAACAGATTTCCCAGGTTATAAGGGTTACCTCCTTTAAATTAATTGTAGAGGTCACTTTGAGAAATATTATCATATCTTCATGAACATGTGGCTTAGAGAAGAATTATAAGCTTTAATTAAATGGAAGGATATGGARTGTTAGCATTGATAAAATATTTTATTACAGAAAATCATATAAAAAACATTTATGATCAGAGTTTATTCAAAACAGTAAGGATCACTGAATGCATTCCCTGCTGGAATCATAAAATCATCTTTATTGTTGAATTGTTTTGTAACTAAATATAAATTTACTTAAATTCAAAGGCTAAAAAGCATGACAGAGAAAAGTTATTTTGTTAAAGATACAGTATCTTGCTATTTCAGCTTATTTAAGCGATTTCATAGAATCATAGAATCATAGAATGCCGAAGGTTGGAAGGGACCTCAGAGGTCATCGAGTCCAACCCCCCTGCWCACGCAGGGTCACCTAGAGCACGTGGCACAGGGCTGCATCCAAGCGGGTTTTAAAGATCTCCAAAGAAGGAGACTCCACAACCTCTCTGGGCAGCCTGTTCCAGKGCTYTGKCACCCTCACAGTGAAGAAATGCTTCCTTAAGTTCCTGTGGTGTTCAAAATGAAAAGGCTGAGAATCCTTTAAGGTCTTTCCACAAAAGCTAGAGTCATAAAGTTTAACATTCTTCATGTAAATAAATTCTATCCAAGCCCTAGTTATGAATGATAAGAAACAAAATAAACTAACTGTGGTTTTCTGGATTTATGTCCTTGTCCTATATATATATATTATTATAATATATATATTTTCATAGTAATGTCTCCAAACTTCCCCTCAGTATCTTCACTGAAGAACTCTGTTCTTCTCCAAGACCGTAGTTGACCTCCCCTCTGACAACATCTTCAATGTCCTCCAGTTTYTGTAAATGCTTCCTCAATTCCCTAGCCCCTAGAAAATCCTAAATCTACTTTATTTGACCTGCCAGCAGGGCAGATCACTATTGGTGTATTCTACAGGACAAAGCATTTATTAAGACTAGCTCAGGGTTATGCACATGCTGATTAGCGCAGCAGTACATGTAAATTGGCCAAGTGACTTCTGAGAAACAGAATAGAAAATGTCTGCCTTCTTATTTTTCCTTCAAGCATTATTAATAGTGTCTCTCCTCTTTCCCCAGGTGTCATTTTTTCACTAAACTTGAGGAAGTCTGCCAACCTTCAACCTCAACATTGTGGTTGTAATTGATACTAGATTCTGAAGCTACCAGAAGGGGAATTTAAACAACCATTTTCTAACACTTGTTTTGTAAGGAAAGAGCACAGAAAAGAGCCAAATTTAAATTAAAATCATGACGTCCATATTTTTTCTTGTTTTTAATATATAAAACATGAGCATTTGTTAAAAGTAATTCTGAGCATCTTTTTTTTGAATTCCATAATTTTTAGCATAAGGCATTGGCTCCCAATGTGATATTGGGTTAACTGTATGATTCTAATTAGATTCTAATTATATGATTCTAATTAGTAGAATACCAACAAATCTTCAAGAAGAACAGGCCTCTGAATCATTTTTTCTAATGCGAATCCAGATCATATTTCCTAGATCTGCATTCAGAGATGACCCTTTAATGTATAGCTCCAAGCATATAATACTGTAACCTTGTCATTTCCACAGTACTTGTGCAGTTCCTGGAATTTGAGTGTCAGTGATGTGCATTTCAGTTGAGAAGTGCTCCCTACATTGTCTTTGTCAATCCAATTATAATTATGTTTATTCATGAAAATCTGTAGTAGTTTCTGCTGCTCTCCCAAGCTTCTAACATTAGTGCAGAAATATCTTAAGATCCTTTATTTTGCCAACTTTATAACAATCTGTCTGAATTTCTTTTATTAATCACATTATCTTCTTTCTCTTTCYCATACAAGTCCCAGGAGACCTAATTTAGAGCATTATATCTTACACAGTGAAGGCTCTACCTTTATACTTAGCATAAGAACTGACTAAATATTAAAAATAAAACACGTTCAATCAGATGAGGAAGATAATAATAGCTATATCAATTCATAAAATTATTTAAAAGTCACAAACTATACYTAATAGAGTTTGTATCTGTCAAACAGATAACAAGGCCAGATTTAGACAACTACAACATCTCTGGCAAAATACTTTCAATAGTTACTCCCCTTTATTCATAGTTAGAATTGCTCATCTCTTGAAAACTAAAAATGACATTCTATGCTACAATGTATATAATAATTAACATAAAATAAGTGAATATTCTCCTCACAGCCTTTGTTCCACCTAGTGTTGCAAGTGTTTACAAATATATATCTATTCCCCATTACCCTTTTAGGAAATTGTCAGTTCTCCTTCTGGGAAAACATTAGGGGCAGGCTAGTTCTTTAATTATATCAATTGAGACTTTCAAGACAGTATTTCTGAGGTGTATTTTTTTGTTGTTGTTTTTTAGCAAGTTGTCTGCAATTCTAAAACAAAAATAGTTCTCTCCATGTATAAGGAGTGCAAGTTAGTACCTCTCTTAAGGCCCTGTGTGCACTAATAGGTGATGATTGTCCTGACTGGCCTTACCTGGGACCTCCAACCACACACCTGCTACCCACTGGCCCAGGAGCTCCATATAAGTTCTGACTTGAGCCAGTAGTGCCTTTCTGAGCAATGGTGTAGGTGTGCTTGGTTTTAGTCCTCTTTGCTATGGGGTTGTTTGTTTTAGGGGTTGYGGTTGTTGTCTTGCTAAGATTTCTTGGCTTGACTTGGGGCTTATTTGTTACTTTGCCTGATGATCATGGGATGGCTGATGGGACTTGCTGCTGATGTTGCTCCTGCTCTGCTAACACAGCTCTGGTGCTGTGGGGATGTCCTGGGGGGTGAAAGTCCAGTTCCGCCTGTGTTCTGCTTCCCTTGGGGAGCAGCTCTGCTCTCACTGCTCTTTGACGTGCTATGACTCAGCCTGAGTGCATTAACTTCCTGCTTTGGAACTTCTTTTTTTTTCTTAGAATATAAAGTTGGCCTAAAAAATGACCAAATAATAAGTTTGAATTTTGAACCTCATCATGCTAATACCTAAATGGGAAGAGGGAAACATTCTTGTTACTAGGTCATCTAATTTTGAAGAATATTGGAAGACCTCTGTTTTTGGGGAAGTTGCTGACATATGCAGAAATTTCAGTGAACCTGGCCAGTGAGTTTTCTTTCCCTATAAAGTAACAATAGTCATACATTTATTTAAGCATCAGCTTAAGCGAATATGTTGACTATTGTGCTTTAGAGGTTATTACCCTATATTAGGCAAACTGGAAGTGTTTTCATTTGGAGAGATTGCATAAATACTTGCACTACTTCTGACTGCCAGAAACCACAAACGTCCAGTCCAGACTGCTTAGCTTCCTTAACTATACAATGTTAAGGAAAAAAACTTGATGTAATCTTGCATTTACTCGTATTTGTAATTTAATTCCTTTACTAGGGACTATAATGAAGGTGAAGTTATACAAAAACCCACAGTTCTTCATGCTTGCTTCCAACACACTTCTTCCAAACCTGCTCAGTTGACATCTCAGAACAGAGCTGATAAAACAGCTTCCCTGTCTAGAAGCCTGCAACTACTTCCTCTCATGATCTGAATTTCTACAGTAGCCTGAGAGAAAGTGAGAAATGAAAAAGCAATATGAGTGAAACACATGAATGTGTCTAGCTAGGAGAAGCAAATCTTACCAGGTCTTGTGTGAGTTTTTTAAACTTATTTGCCAGATAATATGGGTTTATATTCAGGTTATGAACTATAATATTGATATGTTTATTGTAGGGGTTCTGCGGGAAGCACTGGGAAGAAGAGTACAATGTTCTATTTTAAAATATATCAAAATATATGGTTAATTTTTCCATTTCAATGAAATGAATCAAATTGTGAAACCAACTGTGATTACYCACTTTGAAAATAGATCTGACTCCTGCAGAAGACCCCAGTAGGTGCCAAAAATAACTTTAAGTTAGGGGAACTAATTCCTGTCACAGAAGGATCATTTCAGTATGAAACGGAAAAGGTTAACAAGCCTTAGAAGRCCTGTAGAAGGAATACTTTAATGTGTAGTAGTTTAAATTGTAGCTGCATATTACTATCTTCAGAAAGTATAATATAAGGGATGCTTACRCACCTCCGCTAGCAGAGCTCCAGATCACAACACTGATTTTATTTGCTTTGTGCAGTTTCTGWACCTATGAAATGATAGAATGTGAGCAGGCAGATCTGATTGCTGATCTAATTTCACCAATGCTGTGCATTTTATTCAAAAGCAAATTTCCGTCTGGTAAGAGCAAAACGGTCTCTACTAGCTCCATCTAGTGATTTTCAGTAACGCTACACTGCTGCCAGTTGGCCCACATTTTCCTTAATCATCTTTTTGTAGCTGATATAACCRTAGCAGCCTTTCTGGTTGCCCTTTATGTTCACATTTAACTTTGGGTGGACTTTGGCTTCCCTAACGCTACCCTGCATGCTCAGACAGTATCTCTGAGTTCCTCTGGCATCATCTCCCCTTACTTCCATCTCCCGTCTGCTTCCTTTTTGTGTCTGAGTTTTGTCAAGAGCTCCTTGGAGGCTTCTTACAGGCTTCTTGCTGCCTTTGCTCGACTCCTCGGACCTTGGATCATCTTGGGATGGCCTGTTCCTGAGCTTAGAGGAGATAATGCTTGAAAATAACAGCTATCCGGGTTCCTTCTCTCCAGGACCATCTCCCATGGGATTCTTCTAGGCAGATTCTTCTGTAGCAGGYCCAAATCTGGTCTCCCGAAGTCCACATTGTTATCTTGCTGTTTGACTTGTTCTTGTTCATGGTCACTGTAAACAAGGCTGCCCCAAGCCTTCATATYCCCAACAACTTTGTCCATGTTTGTGAGCATCAGGTCCGTCAAAGTGCCTGCCTTCAACTCCCTGTCTGTGTCAAAGTTAYCAGAAGTACATTCCAGCAGCCTCCTGGACTGCTTGCATTCCCTCCAGCTGACATTAGATTGCTTCAGATTTCCCACAAGGAGTAGGACTTGCACATGTGAGGCTTCTTCCTGTAGTCTGTAGAACAGCTACTTACTTCCTGATCGGGTGGTCTATAGCAGACACCCACCCTGTTGGTCTGGCTGCTAATCCTGACCTGTATGCTCTCAAATGGCCCCTCATCCATCCAAAAGCTGAGCATGCATTCATGAGCTCCTCTCCCACATAAAAGGCAACTCCTSCTCCTCACTATTGTAGCCTACCCTTTCTAAAGAGCCTGTATGCATTCACATGCATTCACTTCAGTCATGYGTGCTATCCCAGCACATGTTTGTGATTCCAAACCTCTTCCTGATGTTTCCTCTCTGTCCCCTCCATGCTGTGTGCGTTAGTGTTCAGGCATTTTGGAGAGCTGCTCAGTCATGGTGATGTCCCAGAAATAGTGTGAGAACTTCTTCCATCATACTGTTTCCTTGTTAGTTCCAATTTGTGTGCATACAACTGGAGTGGGCCCCCTTCTGCCCTGTTTTGTGTTTGAAGGTCTCATGTCCATATCTTCACACACCCTTTCTTTGTCAATCGAGTCCACCATTTTCTCACTTGGTTGTGGATTGTCACYTCCCTCCCTCATTATTTAGAGTTTAAAGTTCTCCTCCCCAGTTTGGGAACCTGCTTGGAAACGCTGCTTTGGCATACTTGATTACATGGATCTCGTTTCTAGCAGTGCTTGATCCTCAGAGAGGGTATCAGCTCATAAAAGCTGAATCTGTTGTCAGTGTCAGCTGTGCAACAAGCTTCTGACCACTAATTGAGTAACTGCACTTCCAGTGTGCAGGTGAAGCACAGGGTATAGCCACCTGTATTTGCCAGGAGTGAGTTCTCAGAAAAGGTTTCTATTACATCAATATAACCTTCACTGTCTTTTGAGCCCTTCATGATGGGTTTATTGACAAGAGTGCTTCAGATTGTAAGGTGAGTGTTACATTTTGTACRAAGTTTTGAGTTTGTTTTTCCCCTACTGGAGCAGATTCTTTGCAGATAACAATTTTAATTGGATGCTTATTCACTTGGAAAAGCACTCTGCATGCTAGATTCTTTTCAAAGTGCATATGCTTTTTGATAATTTACAGCTGACTTTTCTTGATTTGATTTTCCTTTAATTGGTCATTTGATTGGTCACAATCTCTTATTTGAAAAGAAAAGAAGGATTCAGAAATCATAATAAGCACACTTTTTTAAAATGGTGAATGCAGAAGTAATGATTTCTACTTTCTTATGSTTTTGTCCTTATATAGGATAGCCCTAACACTTTGCTATCTTTCAACTCTTGCTCCGTTGCATTCTTTAGCATTGCATTGCATTCAGAGGAACATTCTTTATGTTCTTTTGAACCTCACCCGCCACACTGCAAATCAGATAAGAGCTAGTAAGTGACTTTTCTAATGAGCAGTTATGCATAAGCTGATCACCTGTTTATAAAAACATACAAAATGGCTTAATTTTATTGACCTTTGCTTTCTAGATGGCTGTTAATTTGTGTTTGAGTAGAGGGAGGAAAACCTAAATTTCCACAATGCTTGTAGGCATTAAAATGTCTTCCAGTTCATTATGTAGAGATGATTTGGGTCCAAAAAGGTAGTGAGAAAAGGCTTTCAGATATGTGTCACACAGCACAATTGGGTAAACTTCATTTTTTAGGTTGATTTTCTAATGTTTGTAATAAGCTTGCAGTGTGTGAAGGAAGAGACGGGTTACTGTAAGTAGTTAGTACCCTAGGAAGGCATCAAAGCAATGYAAGTTCCAGTTTCCTCTGCTGTAGGCCTGTATGAATATCTAAAATATTTGGGCTTGAATACCTAATAGAAAACTAATTTGTTCACATAAAACCTTTGTAAAGTGCCATATGAGGTCAAGCCTCATATATACCAAAAATATATACATACACACACACCTMAAAAGCCATTAGTATCTAGACCATCCAGGTATTCAGAGGAGTCAGTGCTCTGTTTCTATTAATTTAAAAGATTACTTTTCTAACACAGGGTTAAGGCAGTGTTTTCAAAAATGAGTGGACCTATTTAATATTTCGGTTTAAATATGAAAATAGCATTCCAAATTCTTACAGTAGGTGTAGATAACACAATAATATGAACCAGCTGATAAAATAGAGGAGATTTGCTGATGGGGCATATGCAGCCCCAGTGGACTGAAAGTGATGATGCCACGAAATAAAAAAGTAGGACCTTGTTTTCACTAATACTAGTTGTGTCTACTGATCTGCACATATATTTACAACATTACCGTCAAAGAGGGTGAGCATAACATATGTTAACAATGATCTCCAGTTCTGCAGTGATTTTTAAGTAGATTAATATCTGYTAAGAAATTATGCACATAGATTCAGTGTGTAATCTCTGACAAATGTCTGCTCACTTTGCTAGTGTTCAGAGTGTTCAAAGACGTTGCTGATTTGATCCTGAATATTCTAATGCTAGAGTTGTCTATCTTGAATGTGCTTGTAACGCTGTATTAGCATCAAGGCTTTAACTCTAGGTGGCAGTTTATTCCATCTATTTTTTCCTTAAATATAGTCTTCAACAGCAGCATCTTGATTAGTATGACATTATAAACACTGGAAAAAAAAGAAGTAAATAAAGCTGTTGTAACAGCTATCCTGATTTTTATATATTCTTTTGTAGGGTCAAGTCACTGGACTAAATGGATTTCAGAGGGAATGACTCGGATGTTTTACTTTTCTTGACAGCTATTCCTTTCTGCAAATCTGAGATCTCTGGGAAAGGCCCAATTCTGACTCCCCATGTCCCCTCTGCCAATTCTCATTTCACCACATTTCGAGTCAAACTAGTTAGCAGCTACTAAATTACTTGTCTCTAGCATCTTGCTCTTGTTATGTCAAGTGCTTGTTTCTGGCTAATGCTCTTGAGCAGCTTCCACCCATTTTTAAGCCCTCTGCTGGAATATTTACTGTTGCAATGAAACCATTTCTTCCTACAGTCTGCCTGTATCAACACTGTGGGTTCACAGCAGACTGTTCTCGCTACCTGTGCTTGCTGAGCTCTGTAGCATGTAAGCACTTGGAAAAGTTATTGGCAAATAATTGTCACTGGAAGTGCAAAAGCCAATGGGCTGTTGGCTCCATTTTAGCACTTCGGTTTTSCACTGTGCCCTTTGATTGTGCAGGGCAGCAGCGATTTAACAGAATCTGGCATTTAACAGAGGAGTGTTCACAGTCTGTGTGCAACCACCTGAGGGATGTTGTCACTAGGTAAGTGATACTAGTTCATTGACATGGTAGATGAAAGCTTTAGTACTTTTCTCTCTGCTGAGGTCAGGTTCACTGCAGATATCACTAAATGCAGTTAGTGTTGAGAGACAACTTGTACGAGCAACACAGTGGAAACAAGTCAAGGAGGGCCTGTGCTAAGCAAGTATATCCCCTGCTGACCTCCACAGCTCTTCACAAAGATTGTAGGGAGTTTTAGCAGCAGTGTGGTTTCACAGACAGACTTGATAAGACAATTAAACACAAGCACCGCTGGACTGATGACTGAAGAAAGGATACTTTACAGAAGAAAATCACTGGGCAATAGAAATTTCAGGCTTGAACAGGATCCAAGAAGGTTCTCGTCCAACCTCCTGCTTAAAGCAAGGTCAGTGAAGATGTCAGGCCAGGGTACTTGGGGCACTTTAAAGATTAATTTCGCAGACCAATGTTGGATTGTACATGCAAAGAAAGGTCAGKGAAAGGAATACATATCCTCCATATTAATAGAAAATCATTTATGAAACTCATCATATACTTCAAAACTGAGAGTGTCAATGGACACTGTGTCCTATATAGGACTTGCAAGGAAATTCTTTCCCTCTTCATAAAAATTTCTCTTTCSTACTCCATGTATTTGAACCATAAGAAGAATTTCAATAATAATCTCAAACAATGTGCTATGATGCTTCAGGCAGACACATTTGAAGTGCAGAACTGATCAAGAACTATGATTTTTCAAATGGAAAATCTAAAATTAAAAACCAATAAAGATGGGAAGTGTGTGACAGAATATACTTTGTAAAAATTATATAATTTGTGAAATATTAAGAGAAGGCATAGAGTGCCAGGCATGTACATACGAAAAGTATAACTTGTTATATTGAAAACACCAGCAGTTTTTACTGATGGACCAAATGCTGATCTGTCTAAGCTAGATATTTAATACATGAATCAAATTTAGGCCAAGAGATTACTCTGTCATACAGAGTGTTTTGTGTCACAAAGAAAAGATCAGACTAGATGATATAATACTCCCTTCTGGACAGAAAAAAAAATCACTGAATGCTTCAGATTTTGTTTACTCACTGTGGGAGGGAAGTGAACACACAGTATGACGTATTTTCAAGCACTGAACATATGGTAGCTGGAAAAGGTATAGATCAGCTTGGTCAGTTTTTTATGTGTGAAGCTATAGATGACTAAACACTACTTCACAGAAACTGCTGTATAAATAATCAAAATCTTGCTATGGTATGGTTCACCACAGGAAATAATCTAAATAGATGAAAACTGAGAAAAATGGGTCCATAGTATGGCGCTTATAAAGAAGAGTGAACAGGAAGCAAGAGGTAGGATTAAGTTAAAGTGCTTCAAGTTGGCTTGATAAATGTGAGCTGGTGTATTTTGAAAGTAAAGGACAGAGAAGGATTTACAAATATTGAAGGGAAATAGTGTGTAAACTTTTTTATTTTGCTTTTAAACATTTTGATGGCAAGCAACCCCATCCTGCTGTAACTGATGCCAGTGACAAAACACTGTGTGACTTCAGGCCAAATCGGGCTCACTAACTTCAGCACCTGGAAGTGAGTTGGGAACAGATGTGTGTATGCTCTGTCTAATCCATATGCACAGTGCACCATATGCTGGCTGTTTGTTTGGTTTGGAGTTGATTGGGAAGAGTCCCCAGCTCAGACTTAAATGTTTTTTTCTTGCTTACTATTCTCCATGTGTAGTGTTTTTTACCTGCCTGTGTGCTTTTAACTTTGATGCTGAAGCAAGGATCTCATTTGATACCTCCTGTGGTCCTCGATGATGGTGAGAATAATTTTGGATACTTGTATTTTGCTTTTGATTGTATCTGAGTACTCAGYCAGTTATTTTGCAAATAAGCAGAGCTCTTTTCAGTAGCTAACCACTGCTTTAATAGCAGACTAGTTTATAAATACTTTTTTCCCCCTCTTTCACAACAAAAGCCAACACAGAAACATAAAAGTTAGGCCTAGTATCTATCTATCCATCTCTATATATAAAATAGTCACAAAAWCGGAGATGTTTGTTGTATTCTGTGTTTATAGAGATAAGCATTTAAACTGACTTAAGATACTGCTACAAAAATTTGGAGAGACATTTGTCTCATTACATTTAAAAAACATTAAAACTCCTTATGGCACAATAATTCAGACCTAATGTACTTTAAATGGTGTTCCTCATTGCTCAGATTTTAGTTTTGAAAGTGACTAGACATTTAGGAATAAAATAGAAAGTCTAAAGAACTATGTCACCTCTTCACACTGTGGCTGTACCCAGTCCTGTTGCACAATACACATTTTGTTGTTTAGACTTTCTACAGATTCAGTGTCTGATGTTYAAGTTGAATAGTCTTATGAAGACCAAGAGAATACAAGACCAAGTTCAAGCTATTTACAGATCTGTTTTTCATTGTATGAGATAGAAACTCTCTGTGGATGACTAAGAAAATCTTCATATCTCATACACAATTTAAATGCTTTAGATAAAGTAAGGGAATTCTCAGTTAAGTGCTTTTGTACAGTAAGAGGTGTTTTCATTTTAAAATATTTTTCATTCTGTCTGAAAAGGGCATATGGGAATGTATATAATCTAGATGGACTAGAGAGATGAGACCCTTTAGGAACCTGTAATCCAGCCATGGTACTGACTCAATTTCCGGTGTTTCTGTCACTCTTGGTTAGATGTATGCACTCAACAAAGATCAAACGTCGAGTACTTGATAGCGAAATTCTGATTAATCTGTAGAATGTGCTGTATTCTCCCAAATATATGGCCTGAGAAATCCAGTTTAGAAGTTTACAGATGTTCCTATTTGTTAGCATCCTTCTCTGAAGGTTCCTACATCTCAGCAGAGCGAGCTGGACTATTGCCTGCTTGGCCACTCTTGCTTAGACTGTGGACCATGGTGGTTTCAATTAAGTTGCTGGACTTTGTAGAGAAGCTGCTGAGATGCAGCGTTCAACTCTCACAGTGCCACTGTGAGGGTTGTAAGACGCATGTAAAGCATGAGGGTTGTAAGAAACACCCAAGGAAGTTTTTGTTACAGGTATTTGCTAAGCAAAAGTCTGTCATTGCTTACATTATATATATATATTTCCTTATTCTTTATAAATGTCTATCAGTTTTTATGAAAGTAGGTAAATGTTTCAAACAAAGTAGTTGAGGAAAAATACATTCAAGAAAAAAATGAGTCTTCTTTTTTATCTTTTTTCTCCTTTTTTAAAACATAAAACAAKGTAGGATATACAATCTATTTCAATCATGTGATATCATTGATTACCTCTTTCTTTTCAAAACACCCATCGTTTTTCATTACAGCTAATTGGAGTATCAGGTATAGTGAWGTATAGGTTTGATCCTGGGAAGCATGCTGCTTTTCCTACTGAACATCTGACAGCTTCTTCCTGCTGACAGCTACACACATTTGATACTGGTGTCGTTACATAATAGGTGAAAACTCAAGGTTTGCAAGTTTGGTTTTAATGCTTTTAAGAAGTTTCCATATAATACTGTGCTCTCCTGAGGTTTGGTGACTGCTCCTCTTCTGTTCTGATACTTTTAAAGTGAAATTTTCTATGTTCTAAACCTCAAACTCAAAAGTGTCTCATAACCAGGGTTTCTGCCATCTCTTCCTGACTCAGACATTCAGTCTAATTCCCTTACATAAATTCTGCCTTCCATGAATATATGTATTTTTACATCWTTTTTTTTCCCCCAAGAAAAACATGTAAGATTGAAGGCTGCTTTAGGTGGTTGAGTGCAAACYCAGGGTGCTTCTTTCTCAAATTTGGCAGGTATTGACACTGGAAGGTTCAGGAAACTTCATCCCCATAGCAGAAATCATGACTTTAAAGTGAATTACCATAGACTCTATTTCTCTACTACTGTATTCATAGAGAATTTAAGGGGCCTACCTGTTAGGGGTTACAGGTGATAACTTCTCTATGTATTAATATAAATATGTATTAAATGTTTTAATATAAATGTATTAATACATTAAAATGTATTAATATAAATTGAAGTTTTTCTTGTTTTAGCACTACTAGAATGCCTCAGAACAAGGTCGAATTACTTGTTCAGTGTCTGGACTTGCAATTTTTTTCATAACTGCATGAAGAGCAGTGTTTTCTTTTCTTTTTTTTCTTTTTTTTTTTTTTAATAAAGTTTCACTAGAAACACTATATCTTCATGGAAAAACTATTTTTTAGAAGTAACTACCAAATGAGCCATAATAGTCTTCTGTGGTTTTGTTCATCTTCACTTTTTCCTCTACATTTCATCTCCTGTTAATTTGGATACCTATGTCTTAACTCTCCTATAGGAACACCCATTGGGAACTGTAATCAAAAATGAAAATTCAGCTCAAATCAAGAAAACTTTTCCCTCTTTCCCCCCGTACTTCACATGTTTACTACACCCACCACCTTACCTTTCTGCATGCTGCAGAATCCTTCCAGAGGTACACATCTTCAAATATATTTCCAAGTGTTGGAATAGAAAACCTCATTCTTTGGGCAGATTCATTTTCCATAGTTTTGAATGAAATCAACAAAACCAACAAAATTCCTGTATTCTAGAGGAACTGCTGAAGTCTATATAACCTGAGACAGCTTTCTCTTTTCTTACTTAAACTTCAGTATAGAAACACTATACTATCTGGCAGGTATCTTGTGTCCAGATCACTACATCGCTCTCAGTGACTATCCCTTGCATGTAGCCTTGCGTTCACTGTTAAAAAAAAAAAGAGCTTGAAGCTTGAATAGACCTAATCTGTCCATTAGATTCTATATGAAAAACATTCTATTTCAAAGTAGAACTTATTGTCGTTTTGTAGGTTCTTTCCCAAAGTTTTTGCCTACTGTTTCTAACTTCAGTTAGTACAAATGAATTTGTACTGAATACTTATCACACTTGGAAGAACTTTTAAAAATATATTTTTATTCAGTAATATTTTTAATAAGCAAAATCTGAGAGGCATTAGCCATTTTAATCAAGGTAGACTTAGTCATTTCCAAACTCATGTTACAAACAGAGAAGACAAAAGGAAGGAAATGCCTCTCTAAGAGAACGGGAGTTATCAGGAAAAGACAGTCTTTAAGCAATGAAGAATTTTGACTAGTTATTGTTATCCTTACACAATAGCAAAAATATGCTTCTAAAAAAGGAACTTAGGGGTTATATGCGGAATGTGTGTGCATGTATATTAGCAGTCTACRTTGTGCCATAAATCACAAGTGATTGATGCACAGTTGAAGGCAAAAAGTGACCTAATTAGTCAAAGTAAAAACCTGAAGTAATGATTACATATTCAAGTGACTACCTGGTTGCTCTAAATATTTAATATTTCAAATATTTGCTATTGAGGAAAAAAAAAGGTAAACTGAAATAAGTATGGATGAATATCCTAATGGCTATTCAGGCTACAAAGCAGGGTATTCCTTGGTATCTTTTACAGATTGCCAAATTGCACCACAGGAAAAAATGAAGAGTATATATCTATCCCAGTAGAAGGATAAGCAAATTTTCAAGTGGTGTATTCTGGAAGTCTCATACTTCAATATATGCTACAATATATGCTGAATTTCTAAGTATTATTTACAGCTTAAAGGATCTCGCATAAAAACCTACAGAGCGCACTACACTGAATTTTGCTTTGACAGTGATGTTATTAACAATGACCTATTTAATAATTCCAATAATGTAAATAGTCTATTGCTAGATGGAAATGGTAGATTGTTAATAATAAAGCACATGCAAATACTTAATATACTTGGTCTGGAAAAAAATCAGGTATAGGAACTCTAGCCTCTTAACCTCTGAAAGTTTCATTTCTACTTTTTTTTGCAAAGGAAAGATTTTTCAAAGTGGAAGGAAAAGCAACTGGAACTGAGGGAGCTGTAATGAAAGGAAATGGCCTTTCTCTGTGGCATAAAGTGACAGATCAACAACAGAGAGGCACACATGGCTGATCATTTCAGTTTTGAATTGGGCTTAAGGAATATACTACAAATAGAGATAATTAAGAATACCTGAACTAAGTCAACTGTTGGTTGTTAAATCTTTTTGACTCAATTTTAAATGTGACTCATTTTTTTTTTCTGGAATTATGAAAACATAGATTCTCAATATACGAAATAGCAGAATTCTGGCCCAGCAACTTCTCAGTAATCATGTATATTCAAACCTTTATGAGCTTAGTAGGTATTATTTCTTTCTGAAAATTTCAGCTGGAGATCAATGGATCAATGTCTTGAGGACTTGAAGKTTTTTTTTGCTGATATAGAGCAAATATTATAAGTTTTGCAATTCTGTTGATTAGGTGGTCATGTGTTTGATGATGATAACCTGATCAAGCTAATCTATAAAATTTAAAATTACTTAAATAGTCTCTTAACTGTTGTTTCCATATCCTAAAGATGAAAACTTATTCTTCTGCTATTAGTATTTTTGCCTATTTTAGTAAAGATAGTTATAAAACACTGAAAATATGTTGATCTTCTGAGTGCTGTCTTTAGATATCTTTGCTTCYCTGTGCAGCAGTAGACCATAATTCTCCTTGTTATCATGTTACTTTAATTTTTTTCTTGCTACCTTTGGTATCCTTTTTTTTTTGAATCTAATTTTGTGTATCTGATTTTCTCTCTGCCTATTTATGTTATTTTATTCTTCTAATTACAGAAACCTATTTTCCATCTTTCAGTATATCTTCCCTTCTAATTTTCAAGTTTATTGTAGAAACTAATATTCAAACTAGTCTGTCTCTTCCACACTTATTCTGTTTTTATCTCTGCTTTGGGATAATATATATTTGCTTATATTTGTATTTAGTATTTTTTCTGAGCAAGCACCAAAACACCAACTCTTTTTTGTTCATAGACAGATATTATATTATTAGATCTAATATCTTATATCTTAGATTTTTTGTTTCCTTCTTAATTTCCTTAGATCACAAAGATTTTACCAACCTAATCTCTGAGTCTACTAAAGTATCTCCTTTTTTGTGAACTCTGTAATTTCAAACTAATTTCTTTCACTTTGACAAGAAAAGAAACATTATTAATAGTTACACTTTAATTTTCTTCATTAATTTTGTGTGTTATCTTTCAGTTATCTTCTTCTCCTTTGGTTTGTATATGTGTGTGTGTATTTAGGTAGGTAGACACATTCAAATAACTTGAAAATGTGGGTTTTTTTTTTTTTTTTTTTGCATTTCCTTGTTATATATAAATACGGTATTGCCTTACAATAACTTCTAAAATGTGTAATTCTTGCACATGAAATATAAATAACAGCTTACCTGTATCACAACTGTAGTTATGTTTCTGTAAACCTATAAAGCTTGCATGTTAGGTTTCTTCACGGTAAGTGTTGTTATAATACAAATATAGCCTTGCAAAAAATTGTCTAGTGATTTCAGTTTGCTTCATTCCAGTATGCAATTTGTCTTCTTGGCAAAAGACTTGCAATAATATTTTTWAAAAGACAGCATTGTACCTGTTTGGAAAAAAAACGTCTTTCATCCAGCTCATTTCACTTCTCATTTAAGAAGCATTAGCCACGTGAACTGAAATGCTAGCTTATTTCTCACCGTGTAACTTATTCATATGTGTGAAATAGAATCTTTACACAGATCTAATGGCTTGTGGAAAATGAGCATTGAATTACCGGGCAGTGTTACTACATTAGTGTAGTGTTCATTTCAGAACATGTCTCACTTTAGGTAGACTTGCGAATCCTAAGCTATCTTGTTCATGGAGCTGAACATATACAGAACAAGTCTTATGAGAAAACAACAACGAATAGCTTCATTTAGGCAAATGGTTAATTTTATCTTTGTTTTGCCAAGTCACAATTCATTGTCCTTCTTGATGGTGCAAAACTAATTGGCTCTTATCACTGTTACATTGCCTCCAAAAGCAGATAAAATTAATGCAAAGTAAAGATTACCATGATCAGAGGCTGACTGATTAAATGGCTAATAGACTTGCATGAAGTTGATGCAGAAACCCACAACAGACTCTCAGAATTATAAATCAGGAAGTTTTCCATGTTATCATCAAATGCTCTGGGTCATTATTTTGAATCCTTTGTTTTAACCTTGGGTTGCCCCTAATACATCTGCTCTGCAGTGATTAATGCCACTGATGAAAATAAGCTATGGAAGAGCAATTCTGTATTGCATGACTAAATGGTCTATCAGGTTACATGTTTGCAACTTTAAAAATTGTTTCCATTCATATAAATAAACCAAATCTTGTTAAGATCTGTGATGTATGTGAAACTATCCTATCTGACTGCGCCGTCTAAGAGGGYCCTTCATTTTCCAGAAATTATACTTTTAATGGCCAAATTCCTATCCTTTAATTTTCTTCTATTCAATCTCCTTATAGTTTGACACATATGTAGGAAGTTCCTCTTTGAGACCAGCAATTACATTATTTCCTTTCTCAGAGAGGTCACAGTTGGACAAATTTACATACCAAATTCCTTCTAAGAAATGTCAAATGACTTTGAAAAAAATAATCATTATTGACTCTGAATGGTTCAAAGAGTACAGGAAATTATTACTGAGGGGTCAGAATTGTCATTTTACTATTTAATTTTAAAAATGAGTATGCCAGTGTCTCTATTTAATCCCACTCTTCTAAAGAAAATACAGAAAAACTCCTGAAAAAAAACAGAAGTTTCAAACCAAGGAAGAGAATACAGAAAAACTGAAAAAAAACAGAAGTTTTGAACCAAAGAGAACATATATTATTAAGTCAAAAGTTGTGATGAACAGTTTTATTCAAAGCAAACAGAATTCTGGGAAAGAAATAATACTCATATACTCATATTTGCATAGGATTTGTAGTTGAGGAATCAGGAATTCTGTTTGAGATATTTGATTTTTGAGAATACAGTTCTTAATTAAWTTGATTCATGGTCCCTTATAGGCAAAAATGTGTGAGAATTATTAAAATCCTTGAAGAGATAGTAAGACTTTAAAAATTGTGGCCTATGAGATCTACACAGACACTCTACAATTCCCTAAGATACCAGGTCTAGTCGGGCCTGCTTTGAGCAGGAATTCAACTAGATCAYGTCCAGTGTCCCACCCATCCTTATGGCTCAGTCATTGTGACTTATATGAGGTAAATATATAATGAAAGACTTCCTCCTTATACTTTGGAGTGTATAAGTTTGAAATATGGCATTAGAAATGTTGACTGTGGTGACGGAGGGGCACAAAGCTGTGCAGGGTCAGCAGCCAAAGAGGCAACTATGGGCAAGAACACAGGTTTCCTGACCCTCAGTCAACCATCAGAGGTGTTACTGAAATGTTGAGAGCTTTTATTTTTCAAATTTGAACATAAGCCATTACAAGATAGACAGCAAATAGGAAGGTACGGATTTTTCTGATTTTTACATAGGCACCATCACCACTAAGTGCAATATTAGAACATCCTTGTGATAAGACCATTTTTTTTTTTCCTCAAGGAAAGGAAATATACAGGAGCAAAGTTTTTAGTGATCCTAGTTTTAGAGATCCGAGTTGGGTCAGATTCTCTTCAGGTTTCTTCCCACATAACTTGGACTGTTCAGTCTTCACTGTCACCCGGAAATAGCATCATGTTACTAACTAAAATTTGAAGAACAAACTGCAAATGCTGTGTGGACTGCTTGTTTATTATAAACTGTCTAACCCTATGACATTCATTTATCTGGCTTAATTCTAGATATGTTATCATATACGTGAAGCGTGTGAAATGATCCTTTGAGACCACCCTTCAAGTAGAGTTTTGTATCTAGTTTTGGGTAATATTCTTCAAAAAGTGGTCCAAAATGGAAAATCTATAGGAGTGAAAGTGGAGTTCCAGAAAATATATATTTTTTTTTTAAAAAAAAGGTTGGATTGTTTAGGCTACACAAGACTGTGGAGAGACATAATGAAAGTGTTCTAGTGTGTTAAACTACTGCAAAGAGGAAGGAAATGCAGTATTCTCTATGTACACYGTTAAACTATAGCAGAGGGAGCTCAGATGAATGTGAATATACCTGAAGAATAGGGGAAAGAGTAGTTTGTCTTAAAAAATATGCTRTACAAAAGCATTCTCTATTTATAGTAACCTTCATCACAGAGGAACGAAACAAGACATATTTGTTGTACAACACAGAGAATACCCTGTTGATGACATACTTAGATAAATTTATCTATAATTAATATTTTTGAAGTATTTAATTTTACACATACTTAGTATATTATTAAAGTATTTTAAGAGTTTACATTAGGACATTTAATCTGAGAGTCTAAATCGATCCAAAGCCTTACAAAAAGTGGGAATTGGCTGTCTCTAAATTTAAATACATGGAATGATAAAAAGGGAAGAATTTAGATGATGAAACTGTTAAATAAGGATGACAATGAAATATGCATATCCAGCTTTCAAAATAAATATGCAATAAGGATTATAGGTGACATATACAGGAATATAYRCAGATGAAAAGTACAAATAGCAAGCCTATTTGTTAAGTTTAAGACTAGCTATATTTTAAGGGTTTTTTATACACAATTTTTCATTTTTTGTCCTTCAAAGTACAATCTGAACCTCTCAATTCCTTAAGAATTCATGTGTAGTTATTTACATCTTTTGCATCTTTGTAGTCTTAGCATCAGTCTGACTGTTGTCGTAGAAAACAGTGGGTGGGTTATGCTGAAACTAGTAAACTCGGGTATTCTGCTTCTAACAGGACAGAAAGTGTGTGAATGGGGTGCAAGCAATCTGGAAGGAACTAAGCTGYAGAGGTGCTGCTCTGCAAGCTGAAGGTGTATGCAGTGTTCACTGAGGGGATCTCTGTGCAGGCTGTGTTATCACGCTGTGGCTCTGAGTTACAGCTGTTTCCCTCAGACATGGGTAGGTGCCCCTTTTGTAGACCGCAGTAAGGCCCTGCAGAAGGGCCTAGATCTTTCTGCAAGGCATCAGAAGAAGGTTTAATTTAGGTAAGTCTGCTCTAGTGGATTACTAAGAGCTATAACAGATGTCATGGAGGTTGGGTGATCTTTGGATTTCTCTGAGAGCAAGAGCAAAGCAAAAACTCACCAGCTGATGCAAGAACATGCACTAGATAACATCCTGAGGATTCAGAAGCCTTGTTTTAATGTGYTCTCTTTCTTTTGCTTTCTAAAATCAAGCAACTATAGCACTTTAAAGAAAAGAAATTGCATTATACTTAACATTGTTTACCTRTGGTGTCAAACTATTAATCTCCAAATTATCCAATTTCACTTAGAAACCTGAAAAATGGGATAAATACAAGCTCTACTCTTGTGTCTATGCTTTTGAAGCTGTTTTTAAAATAAATAGTTTTACCTTACACAGACCAACTGCAGAGCAGAATTTAAAACAAACTCATTGCCAGTGTTTTTGCATCGTCACAAGCTACCTGCTTCTCTGTATTTGAGAACAAGAAGTGATTGCAGCTACGTTCCCTGCAGTAAAATGGCTAAACAGAAGATGAGCCTTTTTTCAAATTGCAGCTAAGTCATTCTGTAATAGAGGAGTGAAGGTGGGGTAAACATTTGAGAAACAAGCATTTCAGAAGAATATTTTTTTTCTAGTTTAAATATAATTTGGTGCCACTAGTAGTCTACTCCAACTCATATATTTCCTTCAATCTAAAAATCAAATTCATATATTTTCCATGTATTTCCCAGTTCTCTTCTGCAGAACTTTAGTGAAGGTAGAGAACAATCTTTTTCTCTTCCGTAGCATGAAGATCAGCTTTTTATCTTGCATGGGGAAGCTTCCTCACAGGGACATTTAGTTGAGGGCTCTGACAGGCAACAAAACATTCTCCTGTAGACTTCCTAAGAGAAAGCTAATGTCGGGCGCTCTGTGCTGCTCCGATGGCCATTAGCCTCCTGGCACCATTTCACTTAAAGTTAGTGTCTTTGTATCATAGCAACATAAGAGAATGCTAATCAGGGCAAATACAGTGGTGTTTTGGTCAAAAAAAAAAAAAAAGGAGAATTCCACAATTGACTCTTATTATTTCAGTGAGATGTAGGTACCTCTTCACTGCACAGCTTTCCCAGATGTGATAAACTGCAGTGTTTTAGTATTGTCAGTCTGTAGATGAGCCTAACAACCTCTTTCTGCCTTAAAACGCTATAAACTCTATCACCCTCTCCTCAGTCATGCAAGGAAAAGCACGTCCCACAATGTTATTGTGAGGAGGGCAGGTCAGCTGGTTATTTTTAGCTCCTGCTAGCACATTTAGCAAACTCCCACAAGAGGAAACATTCTTTACCTGCARCTGATTAGCATTCACAGCAGCACAACTCCATCCATTTAAGCGTCAAAGCAGTTATTTTAGTCTGATTCTTACAACCAAATGCTTGCTGTTCAGTATTAGGAAAAAGAGTGCACTCAGAAGAAATGGCATAATATGTTCCCGGTCCAAAAAAGCTAATGCAAATAATGATTACTAAAGGCTTTTGTATTGGAGTAACAAGCACATAAACATCAGCATTGGAACACAGTTATCTTCTATCGCTGCTAAGATTAGAGCCATTAAAACTACCAAAGAGTACAGAATAATAATTTTCCAAGTATTTTGTAAGGCTTCTTTTAAACTTTTCRTATATATTTACAATTTTAATGGAAGCTCTCAAGTTCAAAGTATTTTATTTAGCTGCAGTTTAGATACTATTTTAGTGTAAGTGGGATTTCTATGAACTGTATTCCTTGACCAGGCTGCATAGGTCYACACACCAGAGATGTTATCTTTTTTTCTCCCTACTCCGTTAATAAGACACATGACCCCAGGGAGAATGCCAAGCCAGCATCTGGAAGGGCTGGGCGTATAATCTACAGCTCAGTATTAATTGCATGCCTTAAAAGAGTGATGAGAGGCAGYTCTCTCCAAAAGTACCTCACAAAAATTCCTCTGGCTTGTCGTCATCTTCTGGATTTATTCCCRTTCTAGGATGTGATTCTATCTKAGTAAGTAGGTATACAAAGGAATCATAAAAGTCAAGAGACAGAGCAAAGCAAACAATTATTTATTTGATACCTATACTGCACACCTCTTAGAGTTGGTTAGGAATGTAGACTTGACTCATAGGTTTAAAATGTTTCATCATTTCCCAGTAAAGAACACGACTATCCTTCAYTTAAAAAGAAATAAATTTATTTAGAATTTGTAAAATGTGTCTTTAAATTTTCTTTTATCAATTCTCCTAGTAGATATTTGTTTGCAATATTTACGACCATGAAATCTGAATTTTTGGACCTTTACTAACATCAGATAGTTTCTGTTTTTCACTTTGAAGTTTCTACAGGGACTTTCATTCATTGAAGGACACCTTGCATCTTGAGGTTCCAGTGTATCCCATATCCCATTCCTGTCCATTTAATCTCCTGTAAYCTCCTGCCCCCTGTCCACCTCCTGTCAGGAGCACACCTCTGTGCTTTTTTTCCAATTCAAGCTCACTATCCCTTTTTTCTTTTTCTTGACAAGATTTACGTATGTCTTCTAGGTTCTTCTTTTTCCTCCTCATTCCCACAGAAAGGTCCTGTACTCCCTCCACTTGTGCTAGTGTTTATCCTTCCCAGCTTTCCTTCASCACACTTAGTTTTAGGTCATTCAAGATGCTATTTAAAAACTGAATAGACATTATCAGCAGAGAGTTGACCAAACTCTTCTTGCTCTGGAAGGTGCTAACAGCTGGAAAAACTGAAGCATATCTTAAGTTACAAAAATTCTTGAAGCTGCATTTTGTCCTCCRGTTTCCAACATCTACTTAAGCCTAGAATTCTAGGCTCTAGTTTGCGCTGTGTTATAATCAGCAGAGAAATACTGTCAGCCAGGGGAYATGCTCAGCTTGTCAAGCAGCATCACTGAAACACTGGGATCCTGGAAAGATCCTAATAAGTCTATGCTGCACAATCCGAGACTGGTACGAGAAGGCACCTTATTAGTTGCTGTAATTAATAGAGTCTGATTTGTGTGCAGAAATTAATTTCAAACAAAGTCTAAATGGACCCCTAAGTAACTTTTTACTTCCAGATAACTAATTCAGGTCTGTCATATGTACTTACATTTCCTTGCTCTCTGAAATAAGCCTTCCACTGTGTAAGGAATCTCCTAATAAAATATCTCATTATTAATGTGTATGAATTAATAGATATATGAACTGATTCTATACTTGTAAGCATATTCTTTAATAAGAGAGTATTCAATAAATCTTATGGGGAGCAATAAAATCACAGGATCCTTAAGGTTGGAAGGGACCTCTAGAGATCATCTAGTCCAATCCCTCTGCACATGCAAGGTCACCTAGAGCATGTTACACAGGATTGAGTCCAAGTGGGTTTTGAARATCTCCAGAGAAGGAGACTCCATAACCTCTCTGGGCAGCCTGTTCCAGTGCTCTGTCACCCTCACTATCAAGAAATTTTCCCTTAAGTTCTTGTGGAATTTTTGATGCTTTAGTTTGTAGCTGTTTCCTCTAGTCCTATCAGTGGCCACCACTGAATGAAACATTCATGATGGCTGAACTGCCCTTTTTTAGTAAATTTTAAGATAATAGTTCACTGGCGAGGGAAATGGTGGAGTCACCATCCCTGGCAGCGTTCAAGAAACATGTAGTTAAGGCACTTAGGGACGTGCTTTAATAGGTATGGGGTGGAGGGGCTTATAGTTGAACTTGATGATCTTAAATGTCTTTTCCAACCATAATGACTCTCTGATTCTATGATTAATAGTAATTAAAACAATTTTTTTTTCTTCCTATTTTTAAACTGACTATTTGGCAAGTGTCAGATTATTATTTTTACCTTTATGAATTCCTGTTTGAACTGAAACTGAGCATTGGAACGACCGCCTAGTGTGGCTATCCTTGCTAACATCAAAGTTCGTAGTGTGGAGTAAGTGTTGACATACATTACGTACAATTGTATGCGTGAGAAGGAATCGATAATGATTATGGTTTGAGTGTAAGAGAGTCTTAATTGGCAGCTAAATAAAGAGTACAATGTTTAGTAATTAAGTAAATGCAATACTTGTGTTCATGAATATAATGCAAACTAGTGCTTTCACTTGAACAGCAAGTCTTCTCCTTCTGGTTTCCCAGTCCATTTCACAAGAAAACTTCAATCAGGAGGAAAAGTTTAGTACATTTGCTGAACCCTCTCAACCAGCAGAGCTTGCCATGTACTCCCRTAGAAGTTCTAAAGTAGCACAGCACAAACACTCCATGTGGTATATACTTCTCAGGAATAGCACACTTACAAGCAAGATAAATCTAGGATTTGGGGACACGTGCATGTCATCCTGCTCCTCTGTCACTGCTGCATCAATCACTGTCCACTCACACATGAAAACATWCCAGTTATGGTACCAATACTTTCAAAACAACAGCTTATTGTTCACTTTTTGTGAACATTTCTGTGAACAAAATTTTATTGTTGGATTGTTTTTGGTAAATAAACACAGAAGAACTATGAACACTGCCAGACTGAATTAAAACAACACTTCTGGGGAGCGTTTGCTCTAGTACTGGGGACTTTTACAGCTCACTGCTTTGCTAAGGCAATTAAGACTCTCAGGGTCAGTAAGAAWTTGTGTAGTTTGTATCGTTCTGAACCATAAGGGAAGTTATTCAGTTATGCAATACTTGTAGTTCCATCTATATAGACTATTAATGCCCAAGAGACGGATCATCTTTCCCCCTTTAAACGCATTCTTTTTGCCTTTACACTGACAACTCCAAATTTTCATCCTTGAGCTATATCTACAGTTGCATTAGAATGAATGACTGTTCAGTGGAGTAAAGCTACCCAACATTTATCCATTGTAATGAAATGGCAAATTTGGTGAATTTTTCTTCTTTTTCACCTTGGTTCAGCAGAGTACCCATCAAAATTGTCTCTTTAGGTGAGAAGACATTCAAAACTCTTGAAGTTATTAGTATCTTTGTAGACAGGTATCTATGAATCTTTGTAGATACCTATGATATTTTTGTTACACTGCTACTGGTTTCTTCAAAATAATCATTCTCTTAATCTGGAAAGTTCCAACTTCCTCAACTGGAAAAATACTGAAAAGGGGAAAAAAAAAGTCCTTAAGTCTGACTTTCAGCCCCTAATGAGAAGAGGAAAAAAAAAAATCTGTCATCTCATTCAGAATTAAGAAAAAATGCTTTTTGTTACACTGCTACTGGTTTCTTCAAAATAATCATTCTCTTAATCTGGAAAGTTTCAACTTCCTCAACTGGAAAAATACTGAAAAGGGAAAAAAAAAAGTCCTTAAGTCTGACTTGCAGCCCCTAATGAGAAGAGGAAAAAAAAAATCTGTCATCTCATTCAGAATTAAGAAAAAATGCTATTTTTTTAAGTGAAATAAATGCTTTCCCTAAACATGATCGCAGTTGACAAAATGCTGGATGTTTAGATGGCAATTATAGCTCTTTCAGAGACTGTCAAATCTTGTCACAACACATGTTATAAATGAGGACAGATTTAGACATCCTTTATGACAGTTATGTGTAGGATGTGGATGGTTGGCAGTTAAATTTCAAATGCAGGGAAATTTTCCTTCCAATAGATCTTTGCTTGTTTATTAAGAGGGAGTTACCGTGCACTGAATCTTGTATCTACCATGTGCAGCTCTTTTTTTCCATAAAGCTTTTGACATTTCGCTTTAACTTTCCTCGTGACAGCCATCTGAGCATTGTTTTAGGTAAAAAGYAATCCACAGTGCTCTCAAGATGTATGAAATTTTAAAGCCCTTAGTGTTTTCATACTGAAATTACAGTTGGAAATGTGTCATATTATACATGGATGGATAGATAGCAAGAAAGTGAAGAGCACAGCCTGCAACTGTGGCTTTCTGCAGACTGAAGGCAGAAAGCTTCATGAGGCACAGGGAAACTGGGATAGTGCAGTAGCCCACACTCACCATGTGAGCCTCATGAGCTGTGGTGAAGTCTCAGTAAAAATAAAAATAATGTGCACCAGAAAGCACAATTCACATGCAGATAAGCCTACTTGGATGTCATGAAAGGACAAACCTGATACGGATTTTAAACTGTTTCTGATGAYAGGAGGTCAAATGGTATGTGGAGAAGAGAAAGACGAGGAATCATATGGCCATGGACAGGAGTCCTGGCTGGGTCAGTTAGAACTTTTCCGGAAGCCCCTGGGTTCAGCATGCTGGAACAGCCTAAATGTCACATTTTATGGGTGCATCATCAGCCTTTTTCACTGCACTGGCTTCACTCTACAAACCAGCACAGAAAGAGTGATGAGCTTTGCAGTCACCCATTGTGTGAAGCTCAGTAAAGAGGTGGGAGAGGCTTCAGGCAGCATCTCACTCTTAGGTGATATACAGCATTCATTACACTATATCTGCCATATGCAGATAGTGGAGCCAGGGAAGCTCTAGTTCCGCTAGTCCCCACTTCCAGTTCTAATAGCCCTTTCAAGCACCTGCAAGAATCTCCTCCTGAAAGCAATTGGTAAGAGGAAAAAAAATCTATTTACCCATTTTTTTTTGTCATTTCACACTCAAGTATGGCAGCTAACAGCCTAGTTCTTATGAATGGTGATATATGAAAACCTACTGAGATAAGTAAGTGGAATTCTGACATTTCAAAGAGATAGTTAAGATGTCATCTATGATACCAGGACCCCGTGGCTTCTATTTAGCTATAGTAGCAGCTTAACATAATTATTCATGTGCTTACTGTTAAGAAGATACTTGAGTAGTTTACTGGATTGGGACCAAAGTGCTCATTGCGTTGGAGGACTGAACCCATAAACTGGGACATTGTGGGCTATACTTTTTGCAGAGCTGAAGTTTTTGTACATTCTATTTTCGTAAGAGTGACAGTGTTATGTAACTAGCAGATAGATGAACTGTGAGTGTTCCTAAACATCATAAAATATTCAGAAATACTTGTGAAATTCTATGTTGAGCAATACAGCTTAAGCCTTTGAATTCTGAATGGGTAGCTCTTCTGGTTCTGTCTGGTTCCAGACCATTCACTTAGCCCTAATGACAGGCATCCAAATAAATGCTTGCTATTTCCCAAATGTGAAAATAAATGTACTGTTGCTATACTCTAAGACATCAGCATTTATTGCCTCATTTGGGAAAAAAACAGACTTATTTGGTTCATTTATACTCTACTCAAATACTGTTTTGAGACAGGGACCACCACCCTGCATTTTGGAACTCTGCATGAACAGGGTTATATATTTGGAGACACTCTCTCTTCCATTTGCTGAAACAATATTGAAGTTTAAAAGATCACAGGATGTCTCAGCTATACGTAATTAATTTACCCACTACTTAGTAATATGTAACAGATTTACATTTTTTTTATTTGATTTGTTCAGTTACTCATCTGAATTCTTATGTCTTGTCTTGACTTTAGAGACTGTATGAGTAAATTCTGTCTGACAGTCTCTTTTCTTCTCAATCATTTAGTCAGTTACRTAATAAAATATTACAAAATGTTCATCTATTTTTCTTGGACTACATCAGACGTGGAGGAAATGCCATATCTGCATGTATACATTCAAAATAAAAAAAACAATTACTTCAAAAGATAGTCTTGAAGTTATGGTTTGTTATGGGAGTACACCACCTAATTTTAGAGTTATTTTTTGAAAAACTGTCATAATAATGGAGGCTCTAAGAAAAAAAAAGTACAAACAATTTCAGAAATTTTTAATGAAAATAATTTTGAGGATTATGTTTTTTGGCTTGTTCAGATACTAATTGTATTCTGATGTTACTCATTATAGGAAAAYATAAAAAATATCCCCTTTAAAGATAAAATATATATGAATTAATATATATGTCTATATAATTCATAGATAATATTTATAGGGAGTCTTTGACAGAACTTGATTTTAAAAACGAAGAAAAAAACGTAATGACAGAACATCCATCTTTCAAGGGAAGCATTTTAAGGGTTCTTTCAATATATCACTGAGTAAACACAGAACCACAGAATAGTTAAGGTTGGAAGGGACTTTAGAGATCATCTAGTCCAACCAACTGTGGTGCTCTGCTCAAGCAGRCACACCTAGAGCATGTGGCAGAGGGTGGCATCCCAGCGGGTTTTGAAGATGTGCAGAGAAGGAGACTCCACAACTTCTCTGGGCAACCTGTTCTAGGGCTCTGTCATCCTCACAGTAAATAAATTCTTCTTTGTATGGAGATGGAACTTCCAGTGTTTCAATTTATACCCATTGCCCCTTTATCCTATCACTGCCCACCACTGAGAAGAGTTTGGCCSCTTCYTCCCTGCATTCACCCTTCAGGTATTTATACATATTGATCAGATGCCCTCTCAACCTTCTCTTCTCYAGGCTMAACAGGCCCAACTCACTCAGTCTTTCCTCATATAAGAGATGCTCCAGTCCGTTAATCATCTTTGTTGCTCTCTGCTTGACCCTCTCTAGAAGATGTGAAGCTCTTATACTGGGGAGTCCAGAACTGCACAGCATACTCCAGGTGCGGCCTCACCAGAGCTGAGTAGAGGGGAATTAATGCATAGGAACACAAGTATTTCTGAATGTGATATATTCAAAGTCCTGTCCTCCAAATTCTTATATTGAAAAGAGGTACACGTCACAGAAAATGGCACTTTCAAAGATGCTCAGGAGGGAAAAAGCTATAATTCCATTCAGTTACTATTTCTGCTCTTAATGTCAAATTGTTTACAAAGCCCACCTGGACCAAAAATGAGCTCTTCGGTAAGGAGRAGAAATTTAACCCCTCAAGTTCCCTAATGTTAGTGGGAAAGTAAGTGATTTCCAGAYATATGTAAGTCCTTTCATATCTGAAAGTTGCAATCCATTAGGTAATCTGGAAGATGAAGAATCCTTAKCATGACTCAGATTCACAGATTCACAGAATATTTAAGGTTGGAAGGGACCTCTACAGATCATCTAGTCCAACCTTCCTGCTCAAGCAGGCACACCTACAGCATGTGGCACAGGGTGGCATCCAGGCGGGTTTGGAAGACCTCTAGAGTAGGAGACTCCACAACCTCCCTGGGCAGCCTGTTCCACTGCTCTGTCACCCTCACAGTAAAGAAGTTGCTCCTCACCTGGAGACGGAACTTCGTGTGCTTCAGCTTGTGGACATTACCCCTCGTCCTATCGCTGGCCACCAGTGAGAACAGCTTGTCCCCTTCCTCCCTGCATTCTCCCTTCCTGAACTTATACATATTAATCATATCCCCTCTGAGCCTTCTCTTCTCCAGACAAAACAGGCCCAGCTCACTCAGCCTCTCTTCGTACGAGAGATGTTCCATTCCCTTAATCATCCTGGTTGCCCTTCTCTGGACCCTCTCCAGAAGCTCCACRTYCCTCCTATACTGGGGTGCCCAGAACTGAACACAGTACTCCAGGTGCGGCCTCACCAGAGCTGAGKAGAGGGGCAGAATCACCTCCCTTGACCTGCTGGCAACACTCCTCCTGATGCAGGCCAGGATSCYATTGGCCTTCTTGGCCACGAGGGCACACTGCTCACTCATGGTTAACTTAGTGTCAACCAGGACTCCCAGGTCCCTCTCCGTGGAGGTGCTTTCCAGCAGGTCGACCCCTAATCTGTACTGGTGCCTGGGGTTATTCCTCCCCAGGTGCAGGACCCTGCACTTGTCTTATTGAACCTCATGAGGTTCCTCTCTGCCCAACTCTCCAGCCTGTCCAGGTTCCTCTGGATGGCAACACAGCCCTCCGGAGTGTCGGCCACTCCACCCAGCTTGGTGTCATCTGCAAACTTGCTCAGGGTGCATTCCATACCCTCGTCCAGGTCATTGATAAACAAGTTGAACAGCACTGGGCCCAGCACTGACCCCTGGGGGACACCACTGGCCACAGGCCTCCAACTGGACTCGGCCCCATTTATGACCACCCTCTGAGCTCTGCCATCCAGCCAGCCCTCGATCCACCGCATCGTGCACTCGTCTAGTCCACTATCCCGGACTCCTGCAATCATATCTGTTCTCCAGCAAGCTATATAATATTGTGGAACCAGAGGAAAAAAAATGGTCTGATTTAAAGTTGCTGTATTTCACTGATGGCTGCTTCATATGTATTTAAACATGTAATTGTAGATTTGAATGCTTAACTCTGTGTACCTGTATTTGAAAGGCTTTGGTATAAACAACAAGATCTAGATACTGAAGAAATCATTGTGTAATTTCTTGCCCTTTAGGTCCCCACAGCTTGAATCTAGAGGTTATCTTGTATTTCAGCGTCTCAAGGTGTCACTAAAGACCACCTGCAACTGTTAATATGTGCACTGCTTCTGCATCATCAGCACTGGCCCAAAAATCCACAGGATGACTGTAAGATGTACATGTGCAGTGAGCAACCCAATCCTAGAGAGCTGTTTGATAATTTTCTTCAGGCACTGCATGGCAGTATACCAAACATTCATTTTTTAAAGAGTATACTAGGACAGGTTGACAACTTAAACATAACATGATGACAGATGGTGTCAGTGAGCAGGTAAATAGCAACAGCAAAAGCACGGGACAAATATACTTGGGAAGTCTGATACTAGAAAGAACMGCAGGAATAAGGCAAATTCCTTAGACCTTATGGTTGTCAAAGATACTGTGATGATTGTGCTGTGCAGTCATTGTCTGAAGAGTCATGAGCAAACTTGACAGGTTCTGGACAGTTTTACAAAGACTTTATTGATCACTTTCTCACTGAGAATCAGAGGTAGCCACTGAGATTGTAAACTAGAGACCAGTCCTCAGCTCCTGCTGATAGAACTACTTTTTTGCTTTCAAACTCTCATTGCGTTCAGCAAAATAATCCCCATATAAACAATTTTATTGGAACTGGGGTTCAGAATGTTTCCTAAAGGAAATGATTATTCTATAAACTGATTAACGATTAGAATTTCCCAAATKGTCATCCAAGAAGAATGTATCCTCATCTAATTTCATTGGTGATGACAATATCTAGCTTTGGAGTAGGGACTCGACTTCCCACACCTAAGCTACAGGAAGAAAAGCTGAGAGAAAAGCAGAAAATTTTYCATAGATGACAATATTGGAAGAATCTTTTGATTCCAGGTTGCCAATACTCAGTCATCATTGACTACTACAGCATTCTTCAAGAACATCACCATGTGATAGGATATAGTCTTCATAGTTCCTTTTATGATAGCTAGATCTGCCTGTACTCTAGAATTCGAATGCTCTCCTACTATAAGAATACAAAAATAAAACAATTATATAACAAATCTGCAAATATCTTTGTTACATTTTGGCAATAAGCCAAAAATTGAATGGCCAGAAGTTCTTCTTCATATTGTATTTAAGGGACTTTACGTATCTTGACTGATTTGGATGTGGAGGGGAATACAGAGGACTGGAATGATTTTGTTTTGTTTTGTAAAGTTAAAAACAGTCATGATACATTTGAGTTGTCAACTTGTCCAAATGCAGTGCGCAAAGAAGGAATGGTTATTTGTTATATTTTTTTTTTACAAATAACATTAGACAGAAACTTTCCCCTCTGTAAATCCTTGCTTGATACAAAATTTACAGATGAGGTTAAAATTTTCCAGAGTTTTGCTTGGAATGAATACTTAAGTTGCACCATATACATTATCCAAGATAATAATAATAATAATAATAATAATAATAATAATAATAATAATAATAATAATCTTGTTTCATTTGAACAGACTAACACAAATAAATAAGCATGTTAAATATGGATTCTGTAACAGATTATGCTACTGCTATTCTGTTAGTCTTATTTCTAAAAAGACCTGAATATTCTCTGGTAGTTACACTGCATGCAGAAAAGCTTTATGGTAGAGATCATAGTTTTTCTCCTTTAAAATGCAAAAGGGAAAAATATAGAAAGAGCAGGCTTTTCCTATTATCCTTCTACTTCTCTAATTCTAATACTATAACCTGCTGGAATAGGAAGAGTTTCAAAGACTATAGGCAGGTAAGGGTTTTTTTTATTATTTTTTCCAGGAAAAGGCTACAACAGGCTGAGAAAGAATCTCTCACTTCACGCATATATATTTACACACCATCTCCAGCTCTCAGCTGTAATATGGAATTTATCTGTGCATGTATGCTTAAATGTTATGAATACATTTATATATACTCATAGATTTATATGTACTTATGTATATTATAAGATTTTAGGACATATTGTACCTTTATAAACATTCTTTCTAATAATGGTTAGCACAAAGAAAGATATAACTAAGCCTCCAAAGCTCTGAATATTTAACTCCCACACAATAGGTGGTATTCAGTGAGCAAGTACATTTTTGTCTTCAGGATACAATACATTGTGTGAAATTTTTTAGAGACTGGGCACTGTAGTACAGTGATTATGCATGACCTCTATGCAATTATTCAGTTATGAGTAAAAGAAATGGCAGGCTGATAAAACTGAAATGTAGGCTTCTTGTCAGCAACATTTACTGAATTTCTTTAGCTGAGAGCGAATTGTTGCGGTAAACAACCAAAAATAAAAGTATGAAAAACAGCAGAGTATGTAAAATGTTAGAGTATTAAAAATAGGCAAAATATATATWTTTTTTGGTATATAGGTTACCTGTTGTTAATTTTAATTTCTGGCTTTTAATACAAACTGTACTGGTCTCTTAGATTTCTTCTGAGATCATATTTTTTTATTCAAACCCATTAGTGTCAACAGTGTCCACTTCATACTGTAGTTTTGCAATTGCAAAACGCTGCATGTTGGTGTTTCATGCTCTTAAACACAAAACATCTCATTGATGGCATATCCACTTGTAACTGGAAATTAACTTTAGGAATTCAGATTTATGTATGAGTAGACTGCTCTCTCCTTAATGGTCTATATGTGAGAAGCCTTTTCTGTCAACTTGATTGACAAAAGTCACCTGCAAGACTTCATGTAATAGAAAGAAACCTGGCAAAGGATGAGTAAAAGAGAGCAGACACCTTGGGTGGGCTCGAGCCTACCTTAGGCTCCTATATTTAAATGGGAAGATTTCTCTGTCAAGGTATTTCTCTGTATTTCTGGAAAAGGGGAGCCTAACTTGGAACAAACAAGCTTCATGTCCTGTGTGAAAGAGAGATGCTGCTGTTTGCAGATTGTGTTGGTTGGAGGATGCTGATACAGTGCAAAAGGGAGCAAAATGTTTTCTGATGTTTGATAGAGAAAGAAAGGCTTGATGCTGCAGGCACTGAGGCTCTGTGACTCCCTCTGGTTTTGACAAGAACTGATGGTGCTTCACATTTCACGTGAGCAGAAGTTTAGCCTGCTGCCTTCCCCATGTGTGCTGAGTGCCTGCTGTGAGGTGCTGAACAACCTCAAATCTCATTACAATCACTGGATAGAGCCCTTAGCTATCTCATGAGATGAAGTTGCACTATTTATACTCCGAGAACATATGCATACTGTACTATTAGTGCTAATATTTTTGTCAGAATACTTTTTTAAAGTAAAAAGTGAGAACATTTGTGGGCAGTAATCACAAAACAGAGTTGACAGCTCCTTCCTTCTCTTACTCAGTCACAAATGTTTTTCCTTTCAACAGATTATGAAATGTAAATGGAACTGGTCATTTGCAGAGACTGGTGTTATTCGACTGATAATATGTGAATATCAAAAGGGGGCTGACAAGGTTGTGGCTGAGCTGGAACTGATCCTAGCAGGGTGCCTGCAGCAGTAACGGGAATCAAGATAGGAGCTACGTGGTCTGACAGCAACAACCCTGAGAGCAGAGAAGCATATGCTGCCTTTGCCAAAGTTCATGCATGCTGAGGGAGACTAAACCCTCTCTTCCTTCACCACCCACCTAAAGGTTATGTCTCAATTTTTATTTCATTAAGAGCCCTCAGAAGTTATGGAGGTCAATAACAAGCAATGCATAATTTATTCTTAATAACAAATATAATTGCAAAACTATCCTATGCCTGTGTAATTATCTATGAGGATCTGTCTTGCAACAGAGTTAAATCCTATAATGCCGCCACATCAATGGAATCCATATTTAAGTCAATGAAAGCAACAGCAAACATACAGCACACGGTCATGCAGCCCCATGGGAGCACCAAGTCAGTGATAACCCCTCCCAAGATTGAGAACTGTGCCAGAAAAACTCTTGCCCTTGGCACTGAGGCTCATGTTGCCTTTTTTCTAACCAAGCTACGGGATCAGAAAGCTACAGGGGACTGACATCTCAGAACAAGGGGGAAGAAGTCACACAAGGAATAATGATGCCACGAGATTATTTCCCCCCACCTCGCTCAGAAGAGGGAGAGATCTCAGTGCAAATCTCCTCACTGCTGGTTGTATTTGGCCRTCAATGAATCATCATCATGCCCAAGCTGCCTGCGTTAAACTTGTTGAAAGCAACTCCCAGCACCAGCCTCTGCCTGTTCCTCATCACTACTCTGTCATCACTATACAACGTGGGATAATAAGAAAATGAATGATAGGCAGAAAGCTGAAAAAGTCCTACCTGATGAATCAATTATAGTGAGAAAGATTTGTGTAATTTCAGGCTCACCCTTTCATTCAGAACAGCTATTATCTGTTAATACAGTTAATTGTACTGTGTATGACAAAACCAGATGCAATTGTCCATCCAAATGAGCATGAGTAGGTCACATTTAACATCAGACAGCTCCTTAGAGAGTTCCTCTTCTTAACTTAGGTATGTCTTTTTTAAAAAAAAAAAAAAAAAAAAGATTAGTTCAGATAGAAACTGAATAAATTCACTTATAAAATTCTTTATCTCCTAACATTGTCTATGAAAGAAAAAATAAGACATACCAAGTGCAAAGGTAGAATATTTTTGATTTTTTTTTTAATTTTTACTATATATTTCTATGAAGACTGATGCATACTGGAATTTTGTAAGCTAGATATATTTATGATCTGTGGGCAGTTCTTGATATAGTTATGATCTATCCTTGTTTGGATAAAATCCATTTTCTATTCAGGGTAAGTGAAGGAGTACTTTAATGCCTTCTATCTTAGTAAGAGCTGAAAGAAGAGACACTACCTTCCAAATCCAAATGGATCAGCATGACAAAGCTGAAATAGGTGTTCGGTCCTGTAATGTGAGATTTGTATCATGAGGTGTGAATACAGATGCACTCCTTTGGTGGAACTACATGTGATATGGCAGGAGTAAACAAGGACAACAGGAAATGAAGGAGAAAGCAAGATAACATAAGGATTATGGAAACAGGGCACAGAGTGATAGAACTTCCTGCTAAAGCTGAGCCCAACTTGGGGTAAAGACAATAGGTGAGTCCCACAGTCAAGATAACCTCAGGTGAATGACCCAGCCCCCAAAAAAGCAAAAAGACAGAAATCAGAACAGATAGGAAACCTGAGATACCACTTGCACCAGTATAAATGTTCAAATACAAAATGTAGGTAAATGTGGCACCTGAGYAGCAGAAAAGAGGGAACAAAGAGGATGTGAACAAAAAGGAGGCAGGACTGCAACCGAGTCAGACAAGGTGATTAGGACCAAGGCAGACTGGACTGAGTATCAGGGCTAAGAGCAGTATCAGAAGCGAGGAAAGGGCTCAGCTCTAGTTAGTCTAAAGCTATCAGGGAATCTCTGCACAGACATCCACTTCATTACGAGCCTTTGACTCGGATCCTCTTCTGATGGGAGCGATTGCCTGTTCTGCATGGCTCAGCTAAGCTGCTGCTCGTTACAGCACAGCATTAGGGCGACTCTTCAAAATCTCGGCTTAGTAGCGAGTGGAAGAAGCACTTTGGGGACACAGCGCTGCTACATAAAGGTCGTATAAAAGCTTGGAGTTCAGAGCAAGAAATCTTGGTGCTGTCATTCACTTCACTCTGTCACTCACTCCACTACTTACTGTGCTCAGGGAAGGAAGATTTGTGTATGTTCCCTGTATACAGGACGGGAGCAAAACCATTTTGACTCTATAATGTTTCTGAGAAACAACCCACAGATTTCCAAACACTGACTAACCACGAGCACTAAGCAAAGGGGATAATAACATGTTTATTTTTAAGCACCTGAACAGTCTTATCAAATGTAGACATTCTTGAAAGCATAAAGACTGAGAGYGCTAATCACACATTAAATCTCTCCACTGTGCAGGAAATACATTTTCACAAGGCATTTAAGTATATATAAGCTCTAATGTTATGCTATTAAAGAAAACCTTATTATCTTTAAAATGATGGCATCTGTGTTGATTTATTTAGATTGCCTACTTCTGTAGCAGTTAAGTGGTTATTTACAAGTTGCAAAGAACTATCTGATCAACTAAACCTCTGTTCTTTTTTCAAGAAAAAAATATATACATTCTATAAACAAAACCAACAATTATACTCATCTGAAGCACATAATATTTTAATCTTTATGAGTCATCAAGCAAGATCCTTACTAAAGGCAAGCAGTCTCATCCAAAAGACCTCTAAATTAATTCTCAGTAAGCTTAACAAATAGCACAAGTTATAGCCCTCCCAAATAAAAAATTTGAATGTTTTTCTTAGACAATAAAAGCAATTCTTAATATTGCAGAGAATGAATTAACATGAACGTCCTAAGTAAAATACTAGTAATTGTAAAAGCAAATAGTCTTGGAAGCATTAATATATGTATAAAACATTGATAAGGGATTTTATAACAGTGATCACGCTTCTAGGTACTTGCTATAAGGGTGTTTTTTATAAAATTGCAGGTCCCAATTGATTTTTTAAGCAGCCTCATTCCCTTTAGAAAAAAAGTCTCATCTGAAGCATATGAAGGATCGAATCCCATGAGATGACAAATGGAAAGCATTTAGTATTAATTTCCACAGAGGAGGAGAGCAGGCCTTGTATTTAGCAGGACTCTGAAGATAAAAAGCASATCCATGAGCTCCATTCAAAGCTGGACAAGAATTTAAAGAATGGGCAACAGCAAAGTTTGGGGGTGCTTATTCATCTTACTCATAAAGTAGGTGGTTACCTCCTTGAACTTCATGGTGAATTTAAGAATCATCTCTGCAAAGTACATGTTGTCAAACTGCTCTGAATGTGACTAGAAGTATAGTTGTATTGCAAGATTTCACCAGAGAAGAATAATTGAAGCTTCTTGACTGTCAGAGATAATGAAAAGGATTTGCTGTCTGACAGTCCAAGATCAGAAACACATCAAAAAGAACTAATCGTTTCGGCAAAGAGCTGCCATATAACGTCAGCTAATGGGGCAGACTTAGCTTTTGTTCATTCCTCAACGTTTTTCACTGACAAGTGTTATTTTCATCTTATTCAGCTCCACGTTAATAAGCATTTGCATGCTGCAAGTACAATTTGGTCTTGTTAAATTGTAAGGATCTTTTCTGTTCAACAGGAAAACAACTTTCCCAAAAGAATATCTTTCATGTTGCCTTTCAATACTACAGTGAGGGAATTTGTCCTGGACCCAGGTTGGAGTGCAAGCAGAGCCCCTGAATTCCTGAGCATGGCAAAGCTCTGGTCATCTCTCTCTATTTCAGGCATGACTTCCTGAGCTGCTACAGCTCCGTGGCTTTTTGATACCTACGTTAGCTTTCAGTGAAGGCATGAGATCTCAGAGAGAGCTTTGCTTCCATAATAATAATAAAACCTGTGTTAATGTGTCAAACAGCTTATCGAATGTGAAGTTTTGTATGGAATAGTATTTTTCACTGTTTTCAGTATTTTCAGTGCTTCTATTTGACTGATAAATAGAAGGAAAAAAGTTTTTTTTTTTTTTTCCTTTTTACTCCTCTTAGTTCCTTTGGTCTTTTCTTGTGAGGAAACAGTTGGAAGAACATAAAATGGAATGTAAGATGAAGCATCAAGATTTTTATTATGGAGTTTTTCTTGCTATCCTTGATAAACTTATTCATGTAAGTGAGGAGGTAGGTGGAAGACAAGCTCCGCAAGTTCCAGTGTAGTTTCCAAAAACTTTCACGCTTCTCTCATCAACAGTCTTACTCATCTTCTCTCTCCTGAATATACTTTTTTTCCATTTGAAAACACAATTATTCTAAATTAGAGTATATATGAGAAGTATTAAAACCTTAGTGGTCCACAGATGTGTTCACAATGTGGCAGAGATTAAGCCTTGTGTATGATCTCTTTTTTAGAGATGAATTTGTTTTAAGGAATTCAASATCTCACTGCAGGCTTTATAAATTAAACTTATAAATTATGATGCATGCTTGCCACATTCTCRTCTCACCCCCATGTCTTTCAGTAAATGTTTGTAATAAGTCAAAAAGACAGTGACAAAATGGGGATCACTGCATTTGAAAGAACAGCTACATTCACTCCAGCAAAAGACATCAGTCAAGTCTGTTGTTCACGTTTGGTCAGCAGGATTAGCAGTGTTAATGCTAACAGTGTATATTAATGGAATATCAATGGTAGATCTAGCAAAAGCTAGATAAAGGCCGTCTGGATATTACCAGGCAATACTTGGCTGTATTTATTGGCAAAGAGTGGAAAAGAGCAAGTACAGTAACCAAAGCACAGCAAGGCAGTAACCAAAACTTGAAGGTGCCTCAGAGAGATCTGGTCATTTCCCACCTGTAAAAGTACAGGAGTTCCTAATAGAGCATTAGAACAGTATCTACTTTTTTGAATGTTATTATAATGCTGCTGCCTTCTCTGAGAACACAGAGGACAAGAGAACCTCATGAAGTGGAAGTCACATCCTGGTACTCCATGACTTAACATACCCTTAAAATTAACTCACAAACTAAAAAACAAAAAGATTCCTCTCCAGGCTGAAGCATACACAGAACCAGTCTTTTTTTTCCTCATTCTTTTTTTTTTTTTTTTTCCCCCAGAAATAAGATTTGAGGGGTGCACACACAAATTGTTTACAAATTCGGGCACTCGGTGACATTCAGGCTCCAAATTCTAAATCCGTTTCTTCACCCACAACTTTATTTGCCTTTTAGTGTTAATTCTTCTTTGATCCTCAAAACTGCAATTTTAAGTGTATGTTTAAGGGGAAAAATAACTTCTGAAAACAGTACAGTGTAAAGAACAAGCGCAATTGGGCTTGRAAAATAGAAGCATTATCAATGAGTAGCTTCCACAGTAATCCGTGGAATATATACAGGCAGCAATGTAAGTTACAAAGCTGTTCTGCGGGAGATTGCAAACGGGGATTTGGGACTGCTTTGCTTTCCAAGAACTGAGCTGCGTTGGGGCCGGGCTGCTCCTGGAGGAGCGCGCTCCTTCCCTCGCCCCGGGTGCCAAGATCCATGCCCGGGCTCGGGGGATGTGACCCCGAAGTGTCCATCCCCATACGAGTGCGGCAGCCGGAGGGAAGGGCCCTGCTGGGCGGCGGGTCGGGCGCCCCCACGGCAGCGCGGGCACCAGGCGCGGCACGAACCC
>NW_020454161.1:1389963-1402616 GCF_003342845.1 Nothoprocta perdicaria
CGGGCGCCCGTCGGCGGGGACGGGGCGGCCGGCGCGAGGCTCCGCGCGCCCCGGGAGCGCCGCTGGCATCTCCGTGGGAAAGGAGCGAGCGGAGCCCCAGAGTGAGAGGGGCGAGTGCTGAGAGCACCCCCTGACAGCGGGCAATGCCCCACCGAGCCCTCCCGGTGAGAGCTGGACGGGAGCTCCCGCGCAAGCGGCGCAGAATAAGCCCAGGCATAAAAATCAAGGGGTTTCTCGCACAGTTGTCTGTCAACATTGTCAGCTTTAGTTCCCTGACATTTCGTTTTCCGTGACAGAAGAATAGTTTTGTGACAACTATTCAGGATGTAATTTGCAAGCCGCAAAGGCCCGGGAGCGCCGGGGAAGCTCTGCGAGCAGAGAGGGAGGATGTCTCACATGGAGGCTTTTCCAAGGCTTCCTCCCTCTCTCTGTCCCTCTCTTCCCTGCTGCCCCCCAACAGCCTCCCYTCATCTGTTTCAATGTTTATTTTTCAATCTTTATGTTTCAATRTTTCAATCTTTATTTTTGCTCGTGCCTGATAATTCTGCCATGGCCAAAGCCTCTCTGCAACCACGGCCCCATCTCTCATTTGTCTTGTGCCCAGTTTGCCTGATTTGTTCAGAGGGAAGTGATGGGTGCCCTGTCCCAATACCAGAGCATCCCTGGTATTGGTATTCTGTCCCTTCACATGCTTAAGTTGCGTTGTTATATGCCTAAAATTATAGATGGGTCTCAACTCTACCTTTCCACAAGGAAAGATAAAAAAAAAAAAAAAAAAAAAAAAAAAAAAAAAAAAAAAAAAAAAAAAAAAAAAAAAAAAAAAAAAGAAAAGGCAAAAGCACCATTTCTAACAACTCTTTTGCATTGAATGGGCAGAGATTTGGTCCAAAACGTGGGAACAACCTGTCACGGCCCCAGAGAAAAGCTGCTGTGGTCATATTTACTTACCATTGGTGCTGTGTCCTTCATATAAATATTGAACTATCCTTGTTTTAGATAAACTGTCCCTGTCAGTTCAGAATTCCCAAAAGAGAAAACGGCTCCATTATGCCTCTCGGTGACCATTCCAATGCAGCAATATGTTAAGTTAACCCTATGCAAAACACTGTTCTCATTTCAGATTCCTTCTTTATTTGGGATCAAAGTCTATGAGAATATATAATGGACACAAATATTTTCAATATTTCAAGATTAAAATATGACTTTCAAAAACAGTTATGTTCRGCTTCCCATAAACCTATAGTTTATATATAATCTATGGTGAAAACTATATGACCATCTAGGCACTGTAATATTTAAGTTGTGTTATATCTTCTGTTTGCCACCGTCTTCCTGTCCTGAGAGCAGTTTAAAAMCAGCAGTCTTGGCTGCTGAAAATCCCAATACAGACCTAATCTGATGCAGTTATTTCTGGGGAGAGTTTTTYCTGAAAAAAATAGATAATGTGATTGAATGTTATGTATTTTTTTTCCTAATTTCTTAATAGAAAATAAAATTAGAGCTTCAATTATAAAATTATGTACTTTCTATGAAGCAGTTGAGGTAGGAAATCATTTTCACTTGTTCAAACTCACTGTCCTAGATGGTCCCGTAGAAGTTCCTGTTTAGATGTAATTTGCCTACTGAAAATATCGGTCAAATGCAGGTTTAACAGTTGTGAAAASAGCAAAAATCTGATGTCAGTTACCATGAATATTAAAAATGAGTAACCGTAGTTGGAACACTTGGATTCTAGTGTTCTGCTGATGCTGAGTAGGGGAAATTTTATTTTGAAAATAATCAAATCCTGTTGTATTTGAGCTGTTACAACGTCTGTAAAATGGCAAAAAGATGKAGTGTACGCTAATGTAATCTCCAAATGGCAAATGAAGTTAACCAAGTATTGACAAGACATTATGTAATATCGCTGTTTTATACTCATCAATATTTAAACTAGCTGATTTGCGCTGACCTTGGGTGTGCGGATAGAGGCTGCCATGCGAAGTACTTCTGGTGTCCAGTGTAAACATGTCAGGGGCTTAGAGAGTTTGTTCTCTCTCAGGAGTGAGGGCTTTTCTCCCCTCTCACAACACAGTTTGGAGCCAGGTTTGTGGTGGGTTATTTGCTGTGTCCTCGCAGCAACCTGTCATAATCAATAAAACTGTGAACAGAGCAACTGTCATAATCAATGAAACTATGAACTTAAGTTCCAAGACATTTTGGGGAATTTTGGGGTGATTTATAAGAACTTCTGCCTTTAATATTCTATTTATATGAAATTAGCTTTCAGTGGAAATTGAAGTTCAAAGAATCAGTATTTAACAGCATTTTTCCAAACTCTTCAAGATTTTTTTACACGGGAAAATGTTCTTTTTATTGCTGCGGTTAGGTAGGAATGCACCTAATGGATTTCAGAGCTCAAAAAAAAAAAAAAAAAAAAAAAAAAAAAAAAAAAAAAAAAAAAAAAAAAAAAAAAAAAAAAAAAAAAAAAAAAAAAAAAAAGAGAAGAGGTACCACTGTTAAAGACAAAATGTTAGCTATTCCATAATAAAACATTTTTTTTGTCACAATTCAAGATTTCAGTGATGATCTCTTTCTGAAAAAGTAAGCTTTTTGTTTTTTTTTAGAGAAAGTTCTGTGGCTGAATCTTTAGGTTAGGTTGTTTGCTGAAATTGCAATGCCAGTAAGGTATTTTTAGAGCAAGCAAGGCCTTTCCCTAGAAATTCCTCTCTTATGCCCGAGATAGCTGCCTTGCTGCCCACCTTGCGGACGGTGTTTCCAGACCCTTTGCAGCAGCGCTGCTCTGCAGTGGTCCTTTGCTTTCTGCTTCTGCAGAGGTTTCCCTGTTTGTATGCGATTTTCCTACCGTGCTATACAAGCCCGGAGTGTGAGCGTGGCCAAGAGGAGCTGATTCCAAAATCCAGGCTGGTCCGGTGTCTGTGTGCAGGACTGTGTTGCGGGAGCTCCTGCRGGAGCCCTGAGCGGGGCTGAGCACGTGGCACCGTGCGCAGCGGTGCTGAACGAGTCTGGATCCTGCTGCCATCCCATCGTAACCTGGACAAATCCCTGGCTAGTCCAGGCTTAGGGACATCCTGAGGAAAAGATGGTGCTTTTCCCACCAGACAATCAGGAAGCAAGAGTATTAGGTCAGCTTTGCAAGCATCCAAGGTAGGGGAAGTTTGAACTCAGCTGCTTTGTGAAGTAGGTGGTTTGTAGCGTGGTGCTTCAGGTGCCTCAACCCGTGTGGTGCAAAGGAGGGTCTCCCACAGCACTGAGTCTGCCTTTACTTGCACCTTAGCTCCGTAACCTTTCTCCACAGCTGCTGTAGCCGTATTTTTCCTTTCTTTTTTTTCCTGCTCGTGCTTTTGTTCTTGTTCMATTCCTTTCATAGCCTTGCGGCTGCCCACCCTGATATTGTTATGTCAGGTTTCCCATGGGGAGCCACTGGGGTAAGAGACACGCTTTTCCCTCCACCCTATGGCACCTTGTTTTACAGCTTTCAGTTTAAAGCCATTCAGGTATCTGATAAGTATTACTGAATAAGATACATACCCAGGGCTTCAAGGCCAGCCAGGCAGTTTGCGGCACCCAGCCTGATCAGGGAGGACTCCAGTCCGTGCCGAGAGGGCCGTCGGTGGAAACAGCAACAGGGAATCTGAACTGACTGCGGTGGAAGTTGCAGTGCAGAAGTATTGTGGTGCTGCAGAGGGTGCCTAGAAGAGGATGCTCGTTGGGGACACTGTTAGTTCTCTCTTGGCTTGCAGCTTGGGGCAGTTTGCATATTTTCTTTCTCCCCTTTCTCTTTTCTCTCTTTTTCCCCCTCTTCATCATTTTCTGCCTGTCTCTTCTCTCCACCTCTTTTCACTTTTTTCCCCAAAAGAACTTTTGTCTTTGGTTTCAATGTATGTCATCAGCTAGAAGCTCTGCAAATAAATCAGTGTGCGGAGGAGCCTCTGTCCACATCCTCTGTGCAACAGGCAGCAGCCAGGGCCTGACCTTGGGCCGTATTTTAAAGTAAGAAAACGGGGTATAAAAATGCTGATGGACTGGCAATGAGAAATCTAGGTAGATGTACTGATAGATTTATAGGGTCAAATTATAGCTCTTTGAATACATACTGCCAAATTGCTTTCCTGGTTTTACTTTTTGATGCACTCAAAACAGAAATCTTGCGTCCTCTGAGCCTTCATTTTGCCAGCCTGAGTCAAAACCTGATTTCCTTGCATAAAATCGAGACATCCCTATTTCTCCAGTATCTTTGGAACTCTTCTTGGTAACTTTTTCAATATGARTTTATTTCTTCAGTGAAGGTTAGCACAGTGTTAGGCTGTGCCTGGGTGAAGTCACATCAATGCCTTGTTCAAGGATGCTAATATTCTGTCCCTTTAAAAAAAATAAAAAAACATTGACTGATACGTCCCATGATGTGTTCAGTCCAAATCCAGTGTTTTATTTCCTTTTTGAAGTCTATGATTACAGTCACTCACTGAGTCATTCAATTTAAAGGGCAGAGCTGGGATCTTGTAGCCCAACTTTCCACGCAGTGCAGGTTCAGCCTGTTTCAAACCATGTTATTTAGGGATTTGTCCATTGGGGTCTTGCAAATCTGCAAAGACCAAACCCCTCTGACCCAGTGCTTAGTTATCCTCAGCCTGTCCTTATAGCCCAGRTGTTCTAGTTCTCAATTATCTGAGTAGAAACACACTCTAAACAAGTTAACTTTCTTATATTGGGAACCCCTTAGCTGCATGCAGTATTCTAGATGAAATCTAACGAGTACTGGGTGAAGAAGAGTCATAAAACTTCAGACTGGTAAATGTACCAGATATTAAATAGCACAAGATTCTGAAAATGCAGGGATAAGGTACTGAGCTGAACTGTAATGTCTTGATACCAAAAAATTAGTAAAAGCTGCTATGTGCATAGCAGAATTTGCAGCTTAGGTACTAGAAACGCTGTTTATTTGATGGTTCCGGTCAAAAAATGCTCGTGGATCTTGCTAGTTTGAAGTAGGTAAGTAATGTGACTCTGTATTTTTATTTTAATACTCCTTCCTGTATCTCCTTCATAGAGACATGTGAAGAAAATGATATGATACAAAATTTCTGTATATCTAGGGGTTTGATTTTACAAAACTCTGGTTAGTAATGCTGACAGGAWACAACAGATACAGTTACCATTTAAGTCTTTCATGTTTCCTTTTGGTAAACAATACAACCAACATTGATTATAATGCTGTTAAGTAAGTGGAATTTGGACGTTCATGTTTAAGCCATTTTATTTATAACATAAAAGGATGCTCTGTATTTTCCAAAAACAAAGTATAAATGCAAAGATCAGTGTGATAAAGCAGACAGTAATAATCAATAGCTAAAACAGTGCCTGTTTGTTTTGAGATTTCTATTTTTTAAATATACCATTGCTGCAAATGTAGCTGAAAAGAATGTTAGGAAAGCTGCTACAATCATGAACAGAATATGAAATGCAAACACGCCAGGAACTGCAGCAACAGTTTTCCTTCTGAAAGGAATTCCGAAACATAAGAATTGCTATTGTTAGTCTCTTAAAGAGCAGGAGCTCATCTGAGGGTACTGTGTTGAATCATGTTTGGCAAAAATGTGTGGAATGGATGGGGAAGAATTTCTCCAGGTATTTCTCAAGGTAGCCCTCCTGAGTTGCCCTTCAATGTTTTAACACAGAATACAATCTGAGAGCATTCGTTCTGGTGTTGCGCACTTTCAAAAGCAAAATTGTGATAATTAAATAATTTGGCAACTTATTTTAGCTATTTGAATAGTTTTTAAATTGTTACTACAGTATCTGACTGTCTCAAAATTGTGCATCTTTATCAGACTTCTGCGAGGAATGGGAGCCCCATTTTATCAWGGGTCTTCTAATGTGGGTTATGCCTGCTCTGCTGCCCGATGTCATCTGCACCAGGGACRTGGCTGGATGCTGCCAAAGGTTTCKTTTTCTCATCTTTGCCAGTTTATGGGAAATTTTGCTTCCCAATAAAATAAAAGTGGAGAGCAGAGAGGAGCTGGAGTTGAATCTCAGCTGCTGCAACAGGGTGAGGATGTGACCAAGGGGTGGTCTTGAAACTCAGGGCCAAAAAGCTGACTTGTAATTTATATTTCTTTTCTTCATGCTTTGACCAAAATCATGCTGGAGGCCTGAAATGGAGCATAAAATTCAATTTGTACTAATTGAGTTACTTAACCATTGGATTGCCCGCTTTAACAGGCCAAAGCATGAACACTGGACAGAAATAAATGGGGTAATGTAGTCATTAACAGAGGTAGCATTTGCAATCATAAGTTGCTTGTAGTCAGTCTCAGCAAGTGAGAACCTAAGAAATTTCAGGAGATTTCGCAGAGGTAACTGTGTCTGTGGAATTAAAACAGATGAGATGAACTGTTAGCAAAGGCAGGTAAAATATCATGGAAAGAATCATTCCAACAACTCATATACAGTGTTGTTTTCCAAACTAACTGTCCATGAAAAAGTTAAGGGATAATTAAGTTACAATCCATTTCAAGTTGAAATGCAAGATATGGGCAGAATATTGGGAGTATTATGGTGCCACAATTGCAATTAATAGCCTACAGTTCAATATCACTTAAAGGAGATGTGYTGTAGTTTGTTGTTTTTAACACTATATAGCTATGGTGCTGATTTCTACAACATACTTTAAAGCCAAGATAGAGGAAAAATTAAAAGAAATGGGTGGGACATTTGCACAGCTAAAGAAGTTAGCTTCTCTTGAAGTTGGTTGCTGATTATATAAGGATGAGATGAAAGATATGACCGTTGCTGAYGAGGGCAGCCTTCCTACGGGAAAAGTGCAGCTATATCGAGACTGAAAGATAATTTTGAGATGAAATKATTTGGGAACCACTTCATTTAGCTACCAATATGTAACTGAATAAGGTGCTAATAATCTAACAAGAATACATTGTAAAAAAGTGTTTATGTCCTATGAAAAACCCACAGTTATTGACAGTAAAAGAGAAATGTGTCATCTTTATGGTCTGCAAATATCCTGCTATTGATCTACATGCAAAGCACTCATCTTTTTCACTAGAGGTTTTCTATATAAATCAATATAGGATATGGCCTATAATTTCTGATAAAAAGCTTTACAAACTTCATAATGCATTAGCATAGAATACTGGAAAATTGCTGAGAAATTAAACTTCATTTATTATGATGAAAACCTGAAATATTTGCTGGAAAGGGTTTTTTTTTTTTTTTCCTATTTTGAAAATGATTATCAAAGTGCCTGCTAGCCAAGTTTTTTWAAAAAATAACCTTTTTGCTGTCATTGTTAAGCATAGATATTTTTGTGATAYATTTTAAGTAATGCTTTCCTGGCCACACAGTTACAGTTATTCAGGTTAATTTTCAAATGACCTCATCTGGACCTCTCCTACATGGAGCCAAGATGAGATGTTTGAAGCCTTTTTGATTCCACAATTGTGCTTTTCTTTGATAGTATTGTCCTCAATCACRAGCAAAACACTGATTTCTGTGATACAAAATCCATTTGAGATCAATTTGCTGGATTTGAATCTCTTTCAGACATAGAAATCTTAAGTATTTGAACTCAACAATTCCTAGTTCCAACACGGGAACATTGTTAGTGTTTTTTTTGTCCAGTTTAATACATGACTCTATTTGCCAGTCCAGAGCAATGAGGTGGCACAAATATGGGAATAAGAGGCATAAGTTAGGATCAGTTTGTTCGGTGACAGGATGGATTTATGCTGGCTTCATGGGACTGAGAGACAAAGACCAAAGAAATGGGATTTTTCCTCCATTGATAAACAAAATAATAAGTCAGCAAATCAAATAACTGCTTTGGTTACCAGTGCGGTGTCAGGGTGAATACTTTAGAGAGAAATCCAGAGCAAGATCCAGCCAAATAAATGGTTGTAAGTGTTTACATATAGGCTGAGTTCTGTAGTAATGGCTTAGCAATGCAGCAYTCTTGCGTGTGTGCATTCCTTGCTGAGCATAGGTGATTTGCACATAAAGCAGAGCAGTTTTGAATATGATCTAATGAAGAAAATCTGAGTAAAGATCTTTGGAGCTGTTATTTCTTCTATTTTATACATATTAGCCTCTTAAAAGGAGCTCTGAATAAAGTAGACACCAAAGGGAATATTTGGCAGCTTTCAATAAATTCACGTTGCTTATGCAAAATCACTTCGAAGAATAAAAAGGATCTATGTTTATTGCATATCTTCATGTACACCTGTACACCTTGTCTCCCACTCCCTTTGAGCATACTCCTTTTCTTCCTCTAAGAGAARAAATAGAGTCCTGATAGAAGTGATTTTTCATGTAATTGTCTTTTAGTTGTGGGTAACAAAAGAATTCAAACATTTTCTCTGACTGGAAAATGAAGTTATTATTTTTTGTCCAAATCTTTCATCAGAAATTCCTGRTAAACATGCATGATTATGGTAATTAGTCAGTCTGTAACCCTCTGTTTTTACTCTGTTTTGGTGATACACAACAGGCTGGAGCAATTCCAGCTATTACTGTGATGAGATTTCAGCTGGCCACTTTTAAGAGCTCATAAACCACCCATTCATTTTCCTTATACTACAGCGTGCCATTGGTACTGGTTGAGATTACAAAGTAAGTGCAGATTGCAAAAGGAGGTTATAGGACCCTGTGCCACATGCTCTACGTGTCCCTGCTGGAGCAGGGGGTTGGACTGGATGATCTCTAGAGGTCCCTTCCAACCTCAACCGTTCTGTGATTCTGTGATTAAATRTTTTCTGAACAATTTGCTATGGACACACTGATGTCTGTGTTACAGCTTTGATTGCAAAGCACAAAGCACAAAGATTTTACTTAGGAGGAGATCTTACCATTGACCTTAATGAGGCTGGGATGTCACCTCTGCACACAAAATTTTCACTTCTCTCTGGGGTGTTTTTAKCAGGTAAAAGAGATGAGATGCTGTGGAGGGCTCGTGGATGGCTGCTTCTAGATTCAACCTTTCTTGAGACTAAACCTATGGCAGACTGTAGTACAGTCACCTCTTTCCCATTCGGAAGCAGGAATGGCAGGATCCATGAAGTTGGGATTASAGGCAGCAGTGGTTAGGACACTCTGCACTGATTCCTGCTTTAGGGCATCTGGAAGAGACCTCTGTGCTTTAGATGGGCCACTAAAGTAGTGATGGAGGTACAAAATGATTTGAATACTTAGAAACAGAGTGCGTTGGTATGTATAGGAGGTTTCTGTGGGTGTCCAGAGAATGAAATATCTGTTTTCCAGGCCACAAGAGATCTGCTTTCCAAGCAACAAGAGATCTGCTCCCACAATTTCAATGCAGTTTCAGGACTGCAGCAGAGTRCAATTTTTATTCAGAGTGTATACATTGCATGTGAGGAATGTGGAAGTGCTGATTAACTTTGTAGTGACAAATGAAGTGTCATTTCTCACTCTGCTTCTCATTTACTTACCCTCAGCACAGTTCTCTGTGTCATTTCTCCTCACTCCTTTTTGTGGGATATCTTTATTACTGTTATTGCAAGAAGTTACTGAACTTGGAGAGAGGGCAAGAAACACCACTCGGAGTCTTTCTTTTACAAGTGGTGTTTGGACCACAAGGTGTTGTGCCATAGAAATGGCAGAAAGAGCAAAATACATTTTTGATAGAAATAATGTAGAAGAAATATATTCAATTCATGCTGCTAAGATGCTAATTCATGATGCTAAGAAAAAAAGTATATACTTTCAGTGTTTTCAATGTAAATAATTCAGGATGGAGAATGGAAAGACATATCCTTCATATTTCCAGGCCATAGAAATAGAATAAAAACAAAGGAAAAATAGAAAAAACTAGATAAAAAGAAATCAGAGGAAAATCTCCTTTGTCTGATGGATGGTGATTTTCTTGCATGAACTTGTTTGGTTATATGATACATAGGCTAAACTATTTAAGATTAAATTTCATCTATTTCAGGTTCTTATTGCAGTGGTATGTATACTGTAATTTTGTATTCGCTGTTCTGAAAGTAACTCGACCTCCTTGCCCAGAGTATTAAAGAAGATAAAGAAACCCCAAAGTCAGAACTGAGCTCTGACCTCTTTACCTTATGTTTTTCGTATTGGTTTCTTTAAGTTATGCATACTAACATTATGTAGATTATGTGCTATAGACACACAAATGAAGGCACGTTGCCTTTTATCCTTAAAACAGTTACCGGATTTTCAGAGAGAATTTCAGAGATTTTCACATGCAAGCAAGTATTCTCATGTGCATTCATTTTTTTTTTTTTACCAACATTCCTGCTTCTCTTACATAGAAGTAGAAATTAACTAAGCTGATATTAATGGAGATGATGTTACTAACACAAAYTGAGTTGAATAAAATCTAACTTGTATCAGGTTGAAAACTTGTTAGTTAGTGATTCAGTCTAACTGAATTATATCTAGTTACATTTTGGCATTAAAATGCTCAGATTTCTAATGGCAATTTTGCTTGCAGTTTTTGGGGGATTTAAAAAATCTGAAGTATAATGTAAATTCTTTTTTTTTCTGCAAAAATTTTAGTTTCTGGAAAACTAAACCCTGTTTAAAGCAAAATTAGCTTTCTGGTCTCAAAGATTTCTACTGCTACTAGTAAAGACATGTGATGTTTTTACACAGGGTGAACATGAGTAATCAGTGTGCAGCTCTAGCATTTCACCTATTTTGTTATATAGTACAGAAGTACAGAGTACTTTTTTAGGAAAATACTAAATTTTCAGAGGTGAAATATCCATCGTCCCCCTAGTCCACAGCTCTGTCCCCGTCTCCACTGCTGCTCGAGTCCCAGTCTGTCTCGCAGCTCGAAGCAGGTAGCTTGTTATCAAGCACAGACAACCAGTAGAGACAAGAACTGTTCCAGCTTTTTTTTTTCTGCTTCCTGGTTTGAACAATGCAGAATTTTGGTATGCAGGCATCTTAGTGGCTCAATATTAATTTCTGCGGGTCTTCAAGAGGGACTTCTATTCTTGGGAGAAGGAAAAAGAAGATACACTTTCCTTAGACAAGTCTTGATGTGCTCAGCATCCAAATCACAGACAACCTCTGGATGATAAGTGAATTATTTTAAGTCACAGAACGTGCAAACAGCAAACATCCAGCTCTGCCTGCACCTTCTGAGGTTTCTTGTCTCTGTGTCATGAACCACCAACTCTCAGAGAAGAGAATGTCTGCACGTGGGCAATGTTTGAGGGCAGGTAAGAGGTAACAACTAAAGCAGCCCAGGCTTGACTCCAGAGAGCTCTGCTGCCATTCAGAGGAGTCACAGAATCACTGAATGGTTGAGGTTGKAAGGGACCTTTAGAGATGACCTAGTCCAACCCCCCCTGCTTGAAGAGAGTCACCTAGAATCTGGACAGGCTGGAGAGATGGAAGAGAGGAATATCATGATATTCCACAAGGACAATTACAGGGCACTACCTATGGAGGAATAACCAGTATGCACCAGTACAGGATGGGGGTGACCTGCTGGAGAGCCGCTCTGTGGAGAAGGACCTGGACTGCAGGCTGTCCACGAGCCATCAAAGTGCTCTGGCAACCAGTAGTGACAAAGGCAGCATGAAGAGCGTTGGAAGCCTTGGTGAGGCTGCATCTGGAGTCCTGAGTCCTGTCCTGAGGGACTGGTGCTGTCCTCTGAATGTTTGTACAGGATTTCATAGAATAAACAGATGCTGTGAGAAACCCAGGGCAGTTGTGACAATCCTTGTATGTTAAAGTAAAATATCTTGAAGGCTTTTGGCTTGAACTCAGAATGTTTCCTAGTCCTGGAATTTCTGACTTTGTTTATGGACCTGGGGTATGACCTAACACAACGATGGAATTTTGCTGGTAGCACATTATATACCCCAACATATAGTCTTCCTGAGGTAATATATGGACTTCAGCACTCCTTCTAACCTCATTTATTACCCCTAACTCTAGATCTCTGACTTGTGCCAAGGGATTTTCTTTAGAAATGAAATAGCTGTATCACTCTTTTTCACCTACAAGCTTTAGCAGAGATTTGCTAAGGAGAAGGTGGATTGTGATAACTTGGCAGTATGACAGCAAACTTTGTGTTTCTTAAATGCTTTTTCTGGAAAGTTGTCTATTAAATAATGCCAATACAGTCCTTCTTGAATTGAACAATTTGGGAACTCGCTGAACATACAGTATTCAGAAAGAACTACAGAGCCTGTCTCATATCCATCAAGACATTAAATCTTGTTGATAGCACTGCTGATTCTCTGCAGATCTAAGGAAAAGTGCGGTGCTATCACTCGAAGAGGACACTTCTCCATTTAGAGGGATGAAAACAATTCATTCTTCCTCCTGTAGCATTTATGGATCCTTCTGTCAGCTCTTGCTTAGATTAAGTACACTATGCAATGCAGATATGAAGACAAATACATCTGATAATGTGGAAAAGTACTTCACTTTTTAAAATTGGCATATATATATATGTGGGAGCCCAAAGAACTAAGTCAAGCTTAGGCTTCTAAATCACATAAAATACTTTAAAAATAAATTATTTTAAAAATAAATTATTTTTAAAAATAAATTATTTTTAAAATAGCTTTATCTTTCAAATTCATCTTTCAAACTGCCAGTTTAGAAATTCTTCTATTTCTCTATTTCTCTCAGCT
>NW_020454161.1:1402691-1408802 GCF_003342845.1 Nothoprocta perdicaria
CAAAATCACATGTTGATCTGCTGGAGGGGCAACACGACAGGTTCCTGGAAAGCACTGATGATAGCTTCATCATACAGGTGGTAAAGAAGCTGATATTTACTTATCATTTATTTTTACATTTATTGTAAATGCTACCTATTATGTAGGAAAGGTGTCATACATCTGGCAGCAGCAAATGGAATATAAAATGCACTGAAAAAGTTAGTTACCACATTTTTTGAGACTTGGAAGCAATATTGAAATATGTAAATCCATATAGGGAGTTAATATTTTCAGAAATACGTGTCTGTTAAAGCTGTGACCTAAAAAAGTAGCACCGTATCTGCCTAAATTTAAAGATACTTGCCAGTAGTTTCTGACATCTACTCAGCTAGATTCTAGAGCTATTCTTTGAACTCATACATAGTGATTTTTTTTTAACATAAAAAGGTTAAATATACATATATTCCATTCCTCTAAAAATCTTGGTAGAGGGTTAGCTGTTTTTCGTTAGTAGGAGCAGAGATTGTATGTCTTGAGAATTTTTAATTGTGCTTTCAATCCAAAAAGACCTTTCGAAGAAATCAGTGATGACACATTACCTGGATGGAAAAGCTCTTGGATGTATTTTGTGAGTTTCAGTTTTCTTTTACGCCTTTCCTTTGAGCTGTGGTGGTGAATATGACTCATATAAGATTAAGGAATCTCATGCCATGCTTTTCTCTCAGCAGCAGTGAAAGTGCTGTAGTCATAAAAACCACATAGATGAGGGAAGTCAATTATAGAATTGTCTGACATTATTTGGCAGTCTGGGAAAAGAAAGTACTTTTAAATTAAAATTGGATTGATAGCTGAGGAGCACATCTAAATAGGACTATTATATTTTTTAGCAACTAAAAGGAAGTTGTAGAGTGATATCTGTAAAGAAATTACAGGAATATGCAGATTCATTTCTGTTAACATCAATGGAGTTGACATAGGTAACCAAGAGAAGTGTTAACGTGTTCCAAGTTAATTAGAGAAACCCAGGTTAAACTTGTTCCTGGATTAAGAAGTAGAAGATTGGTTAGTGTGTGTTATATCATCTGGGAAGGAGAATATGCTGTTAAAGAAAGGAGTTTTAGAAAGCTGGTGAAGCTTAATCTGAGGAAGGAAAATCCCTAAATATTGACTGAAGTTAATTGGTAGAGACGGCCAACTGTAGAGCTGTGTAAACAGATGTGGTGGCATGTGTAGAGCTGAGGCTCTGTAATGGGTTCAGASCTGTGAACCCATTAACCCTCTATAAAGGGTTAAGGTGTAAGGAAATGTGTAAAGTCAGAGTGAAGGCTGACAGAAGATTGGCGGCACAATGGACACCTCGGGCATAAGTCCTCATGAATGGATAGGCAAGTTAAGGTGATAAAAGGGACCATGTTTGTAGTAGGGAGGGACCGTGTGAGTAGTAGGAAGCTGACTTGTACAGAAGGATATTGTGGACTGTAGACAGCTTGGAGGCTCTTTTGTGCAGATGGGTCTAAACTGAAGAGGAGAATGTAAGTAGTGGGAGGTAATTTGAACTGGTAACAGAATCATAGAATCATTAAAGATGGAAGGGATGTTTGGAGATCATCTAGTCCAGTCCAAACATCTCCGAGTGAGCCACGCTATCCCAGCGTAACTTTCCTGCTGAGCACCTAGACTAATATGTGACTCTTCAACCAGATTCTTTCAGTCTGTCACAGTTTTCCAGCCCCACAACATCCATCAGAACATTACCCCAAAACAATCAAGCAAAATATTTGTTTTTTTAATGGGAAATGTTATGATGCAAGAATCTGGTTCTTCATGTGGGTTATTAGCCTAATCATGCTATTTGTAGTGGTCTGTTTACAAACTATGTATTTAAGCTCCTAGGTAATTGCATAAAGACTTTTTTTTACTTCTTTTTTAAGAGTAAATCAATTTCTTTTTGGTGTCCTAACCAGTGCATTTCAGATATTAAATTTGCTCTTCTTGTTCCTTTTATTGTGTAACAAAGGTATGTCAGCAATTATATTTTTATTCCCTCTTAGAAGCACATAGGAGCGAAGTAGAGGTCAAATTTTGTATTGTAGCTGAATAAGAGATTGGCAATTTTCTTTTACCTTATAACTCTACACTTTCTGAGTCTGATTTTGAGTCTAAAGAGTTAGGGGTGTTCCTAGCTTCATATTTAGTTTCTTTGATTCTTATTTGGGTGACTTAGAACAAAAGTTTGTCCTTGTTAGATCAGGGCTATAAGTCTTACAGAGAATATGCGTTGTTGCGTTGTGAATGTATGAATGTGAATGTTGTGTGAATGTCACACACTTGCATTAGTGCAGCTATTGAGTCCCAAGATGCAGATAAAGATGACGGGATTGTGAATAGAATAATCTGTAATGAGCACACCAACCCTTTCCAAAAAAGGTTGTTTGAATTAATGCTAGGCTAAGCATTTGAAGACCTAGAGTAATGCAATAAGCATCCTGTATAGTATACAAGATATGAAATATACAGGAAAATGGAATATAAAGGTATATGACTTGTCTTCAGCTTACCATGCAGCAGATGACTGATGCTTGTAAGGAAAATGTAATTAACTAGTAAGGTGTCAAGAATGAATTTAGTGGGTCTCATAAAGAGGACAACAGGACGAGTAGCTGCACTTAAGAGAAGTCACTAGAACTTTACTTGACTTCACTGGGCAGCCTCTATTTTCTGAAATCTTTCTTTGGTTACTCCTCAGGCTGTTTCAGGAATTCAGTATTTAAAATGTTGCAGGGCACTGAACCTCACCYTGCCAACTAATATGTGGATCTCAGCTTAGTCTTGCCAATATTTTTGAAGGGTAGAAGTTTCCAATTTCTTTTACTTATGGAAAGAGTATTTTGAATGGATATGTGTGATCACTTTGAAACAGTGATCACTARACTACTGGACTACTGGAACAGTTCTGTAAACTTCAGCAAGATCAGGTTTTTACAGTTGCATTAAGATATATTTGCTACTTTCACTTTCCCTGAAAATACTTTTCCGTAGCTGAAATGAAAAGTTTGCTCTCTTGCTCTATTTGAACCTCAAAAATAAAACTCTGGATTTTTTGATTTGTGTACACCATGCATTGCTTTGCACCTCCTTTCTCTTTCCCTTTTCTTTCTTTAATTGATGCTGTTGTTCTTCATTTATTTGGGAGTGCAAATTTTGCATTTTTGAGCATTGTTATAACTTAAAATTACTGCTTCTTTCCGTTGTTCTTTTATCACAGTGATTGACTATTTTGCTGAAGGCATGTCTTGGAATAAAACTCAGAACTGTCATTCATTTTCTTAGATAGATTGTCCCCTGACACCTAGGAAATTCTTCCAACCTTTTCCATGTCCGCTTCTGTTCTGTTTCTCATGTTTTTTTTTTCTTGTTTTTTGCTTTTGTTTTTTCTTTTTTTTTTTCTTTTTCTTTTTTACCTCGTAACTGCCTGCCCTGTCGCCTCTAAGACAGGGTTTTCTTCCCACTGAAACTAAACCAAATTAAAAAAGGAGAAATTGTTACCTCATCTTGTGACTTGAAGCTGGAACATTCCAACCTTAGAAGACATTATCACTGATAATGACAGAGATGCACCTATTCTGTCCTGTAGAGATTTAAAGAAAAGAGGCTTTGCAAGGTAGTAAACTGTACAGTGTTGCTGTAGTAATGCAGTACTTGTGATGATGCAGCATTTGCAGTTCATTTTTTTAGCTCTGAGGAGTCCAAAGTCAGTGTGCTAATTGAGTGTAGGTTCACTCAGGGGTGTGCTGCACTATCTGTGGGTTTTGGGAGGGTTTAGTGTCAGAAGCACTGCAGATCACTTGACACCACTTCTCTTGAATTTACACTAGTAGCTATTTAATCAGTTTTAAACTTGATACCAGTACCTATATCAGACTGTAGATTCTAGCAGAAGAATCACTGAGCTATTTTGAGAATWAATCATTTCTTTTAGTGTGCTTATTTAGTAAATAGTTGCGATTAATRTTTTCTCTTGTAATTATTTCTTAGCTGTAATTTTTGAGGTTAATTGTTCTCCTGTAAGGTAGGACTTTTGTTTTTGCTCTCCTACTTGCTTCAAAATTTTTTTAATTTTGTGTTAGGTATTAGTTGGTTTTGGTGTTCATGCTTTTTACCTTTTTTATTTTTTGAAAGATGCAGACATGAGGTTGTTTACTTATCCTTTTTTTATATTATGTTGAACAAACTTGGATCTTCTGGAAGGTAGTGAAATAGGATGTTTATTTGCCATGTAACTTGTGTGGTGTGGCATGCCACCTCATATACTCTGGAAAATAATGAAAAAGCTTCTGTTTCTGGTCAAACGTGCAGGCTGGTAGGTGTGCTCACAGTTAGGCCTGCGCCGTGAGGAGGCCGAGCGGCGGCCTGAGGTGCAGACAGCAGCCGAAACACCCCAAATCTGTTCCTGTTGGTGCATCTGGGTTTCCTTTCTACAGGGATTTGGCAGTAAATCCAAGTGTAGCTCTGTGATTTTAATTATTTTCCCTTATGCTTCCTGCCCGTGGGCAAAAAAATCTAGGAAGGCTTTCATTAACTTTCATTAACCTTTCTATAGTAATACAGTTACTGGTTGAATGGCAGGTGATTTTAAGTGGTAGCATAAAGTTGCGTATGGAGGCAAATGAACTGTGTTTAGACAAACAAAAAAGCATAAATTGTATTTTTGTCAGTTGCAAAGCTCCATTTTTCCGCTAAACCCAAACTGCTAAATTCTATATTTAATATATTGCAAACACTAAAGAGCCCTTTTAGTCTACTTAGAAACCCTGTTTCTTTGGTTACATTAACAATGAACTAGAATGAATAAATAAATAAATAAATAAATAAATAAATATAAAAATGTTTAACAAAGTGAAGTTTCTAACTCCATTTTGGGATGTTTTTTCTTACATTAGTAGATCATCTGTCTTGCTGAATGTTAGATAATAAAAGATTTTCTTTGGAAAAAATGTGGTGGGAACCAGGTTCTATTTCCATCTCCAGCATTTATTGTGTTCCTCCCCATCTCTGTGCCTTTGCCAATCTGTCTGTGCACTTCTGTTTGAGTCCCAAAGGCTTAGGAAACGTCATATTTTGTTTGAAATTAGCTTTGTTGGCATTAGTTTGACAGTTGATGGTTTGATTTGAAAATTGCTCCTGCAAGCTGAAAAAAACTTTTAAATGGTAAGATGTCATATTTTCCCCTTCAGTTTCAAATTGTATTGGCCTCTTAAAGTTGCGCAGCAGTAATAAATATCAAAATATTATCCAGTATTTATGATAAAAGAGCTTAATGTGATTATGTTTGGTTGAAGCACCACATGGTCAGACCGTTTTTAAGGACAGTGAGCTCTGCAAGCCCTTCCTTGGGCTGCTCCGCCACCTCCTTTGGAGGGAGCAGCAAGTGGAATCCAGCCCTGCTGGAGCGTGAAATGAATTATGTGATTTCGTTTGACTGGCTGACATCTGCCTACCTGTTCATTGCTCCGGGATAAAAATAAACCCTCTTTCAAATTTGAGAACTCTATAAATCCAAATCTGTRGCAAAAAAATGGTCTCCTTAAAGGGCTTGCAATAACCAACTAAATTTAGCATTYCTGTTCACAGATGGGGTCTGTCCCATGCACTTTCAGATTATTGATTGTGAAATAATAGCAACAAAAAAAGASCTTTCCACAATTGTAATCATAATCACCAAGCGACTCTGTTTCCTTTCTTATTAAGAAATCTATTATTTTTGGTATATGTGCCAGTAGATGCAGAAGTATAGGTACATAATTTATATTTTTAAGCGAGGAGGTTTACCTTTGAGTTGTGCCTCATACAAGTTTTAAAACAGATTTGTTGGCCTTATGCTTGGCACTGATACCTGTTTGATATAAATATCTGAGATTTACAAATATGMGAGTTTGTGATTAATTTGATGCATTGATTTTATACAAATATTTATAAGCAAACCCACAGTGTCTCATGGGGAAAATCAACTGTCTCACTTTGTGTGTCCTGAGTGGAGATTTTCTCCCTCAAACTTCAGTCAGTGAGAGCAGACAAGTCTGTGTAAAGGTCAGAAATGAACGAGTGAAATCAAACTTTGTCTTCCTTCCC
>NW_020454161.1:1408928-1454135 GCF_003342845.1 Nothoprocta perdicaria
TGTGAGCTCTTCCCAATATTTAGGCCCAGTGCTATTGCTCAGTGATGCTGTGTYCTTGCAACAGGGGACATGACTTTCTAAAGCTAAAAGAAAAGCTAAATTCTGCTTTGAGTTGAATTCATCAGGCAGATGAGTCAATGAATCCTTTGTATTGTGGCCGACAAGTTCCTGTGTGAAGTATGAGCGTGTTGTAACACCAACTTGTAAATTATCAAATGTGTATTTTTCCAGAGACATTGATGAAATCATAGAAAATTAATTCTGCATGAAAATATTTTTTTCAGACCTCTACCTGAGATCCACTTTAACTACTTGATGTGAAAAGACTCCATTCTTTTGGTTGATATTCCATTACTGAAAATGCCAAGTATTAATCAAACTTTTCCTGTGTCACTCAGTTCCTGCTGAAGCATCCTCCAATAAACTTGGACTTTACTTTTCCACTTAYCTGATGTAAAGTTGTGTTCTTCTGTAAACAAGACAACCATTAAAGCACAGGCAATGTAAATGTGCTTCAATGCATCAGCCTTATTGAAAAGGTTATTTTTGTAATATTAGCTCAACAAAAAAATTATTACTGTTCAAATAATGCAAAGAGCAGCTTGTATGATTAAAAACTCTGGTAGCAGCTCTCTGGACATTGAGAAGCCACAGTTGAAACCTAGTATATGTAGAAGCTAGTGTGAAATCTTTCCAAGCTTAGATAAATTCACTAAGAGCAAATGGATTGTTTTTTATAATGGATTTATGTCTTAAAAATTAGCTGTACTGTTTTCTGGCCAATCAATCTATTTTCCTGARGAAAATTTGTCTAAACTTACTTTCAATGGAAGAAAAATACCAGGCTCTTAATTAAGAGGAAAGCCCCAAAGGAGTGGTACGGATGACAAAAATCTTTCTCGATGCCTGGCAGATAAACCCCTTTTTTCAACACAGATTTAAATGGAAACTGATGTGTCAGTCATAGGAACAGACATAATAACTCAGACCTAGTAGCACTGCACAACATGTAGTATAGCGGATGGCAGCGGTAACAGAGTTCCACATACAGGTACTTCTACTTTTTACTAAACTTGCGAAAAATTGATTCCCTCATTAGTTTAAGATTTTCATTTTATAACAAACAAACAAATACATCTTTCTTAAAATAAATACGATATGCCCCAGAGAATGTTGTGCTGTGTGCCTCTGTTGTCCTCTGTGCCTGGTTTGCTGATTGAGGGCTGCAAATTCTTTGCAGCACAAACCCTGCTGGTATCAGCAAAAGATGGTCTTGGTCTCACCTGATGCTTGTGTGTGCTAAGTAACGAAGGGGGCTGACTGCTTTCCAAGGATGATTACTGCAGTTCTTAGCCTTCATTTTACCAATTTTAAATGATTCTCTTGTTTTGTAATCTTGAGACTCACAACCTACAAAACAAGTTATCATGAGCCTGTATTCTGAGTGCCTTACTCTTATGTTAGATTTATTTTCTGGAAAGTTTTCTGCCTGGTGGAATTCAGACTTGCCAGCTACTTAAAGTGCCAAATGTGACTGTGGATTTGAGGTTCTCTGGATTTCATTTATTTCAAATACACATTTCTCAGTTTAAGTATTACGTGATTGATGAGCTGTAAAATTCAGAAACCCTTCACTTTTTTTGCTCTAGAGGAATATCTTGTATTGTAAATGTCTTAAACTTCCTCAAGCTGAGAAATTTCAAAAGTATAGAAGAGGATAGAAGCCTAAATCTAAACACACTTGCATTTGTACAGCTTTCTGAATATGTCAGTCACTGAAGGTTGCATCCAAGACTGAATACTGGGTATTCAGGGGGAAACTGAAACATCTGAGATTTCAGAAGCTGATGTTTGAGACCTGCCTTCAACAGTCCACAGGAAGGTACCAATTTGATGGCGCTGAAGCATGATGTAGGAGCTCTCATTTCATCACAGAAAGTTTTGTATCACTTTTAGAGGTGATTGGTACAAGTGGGGTACTGAATATCATACTGAAAGTTGTGTGTCCTGGATGGGACATCTRGGTCGTAACTGATGTAGTGATAGTCGTTTTGGCCTAACCATGATTAGCTTTGMGGAATATGTGGAAGCATTGGGAAGAAGTAGAATAACATTCTTGATTTATCTTGTTTCTGGATTCATGCAAATCGAAAGTCAAAGCACAACTGCCAGAGAGGTCTCAAAACACGGACTGTTTGCAGATTGAGTCTTACTGAATTTAATTATCTGTGCTATCAAATTTGATTATCTATGCTAATATCTACATGAAAATGTAACTAACATTAGAGATGTTTACCTGTAATTTCACATTAGTCTTATTGAAGACCGAGGTAAATCTTCTACAAAGTTCAAAATGAGTTGTCAAGCAAATACTGAGTATTCTAAATGCCTTATAAAATGGACAGAAAGTATAAATTACTCAAATTAAAAAAAAAAAAAAAAAGTGTTTTCAGCTTGAGTATATGTCCAGTTTGCTGTGAAATCAGGCAGGAGCTTGTGCCAAGGTACTGCAACTGGCATAACAGGAGGGCAGGCACAGCATAGCAGCATATTGTTCAGTCCTGATGACTGAGGCTAATAAGACTCATTATGAAAGCATCCTCATCACCTTGCTATTTGGATGTGTTTATTTTATCCAGCTCTGTGTAGCGKATGGTGAGAGACTGTGAAAGAGGTTGAGGATAAGGATATCTGCCTCTCTTGCTTACTTAAGAGAGGCAGATTCCTTCAGAAAGGAATGTTTCTCTTACCAGAAAGATGTCTGAGATTTCCCACCTAAAACTACATTAGCAGTTTGCTCACAACATCTGTGAGGTAAAAACTGCCAAGTATTGCGTATGAGTATTTGGGAAAATATAGAACTGGCTCTTCAAAACAAAGATTGTATCATTTGGAAGAATTATTAATTTTTTAACCATTTTCATATGCTTAAAATGCTAAAATGATATGGTTCATATGCAGGGCTCCTGACCTGTAGAGGTCTTTTTTTTTTTTTTTTTTTTTTTTAAAATGACATTTTTCTGTAATTTGTTTATTGTTAACTGCTCAGACAACAAGATTTTTACTAATTCTAGTGTCTGTTTTAGGCCTTTAGTTTTTAAAGGCAGAAGCTTTTGTGAAGAGAAATTGTTATTTTTTATTGTCYCTTTCTTGTGATGCCTGAGGTGAGTGACCTAGCGTATTTTCAAGTACAAGACAACTTTGTCAGTAAACTACTGGAAGTTATTTTAAAATAAAGTATCCRTCAGATAATCTGCACTTACCAGATATATTATTAGGGGTGCCAACCTGTTGTGTTTGCTATTTGAAAAAGTACATTATTGCATATTTTATATGCAGAAACTTTGCATAATGATTTTCTGAAAACCTTTACAAATAGAGATATTTTAGAGTTGGGTAAAAAGTCCTCCTAGAAGAGAGAAATCTGGAAGATACCTTCAGGACATCGTTTTGAAAACTATATGCCTATGAATTAATTTCACAAGCGCACATAAAAAATTCATCTTGGGGAACTGGGACATGTAAGCAGAAGTATCTGTTTCATCTGAATTCTGTTAATTTGTATTCAGTGTATCCTATTTCAGAAACCCAATTCCCTAAGGAATTTTGCAGTGTAGGCACAAGACAGAAAAAAACGTAGTCAGTGAATGCAGTTTTGGAACGGCAGAGAAAGATGACAGTTTAAAGGAGCAACATTAACTYGAAATTCTTATTTCTGTTTGAAATTGTAACTATTTATAGTCTTGAGAAACACAAGCGTTATGGTGGCCACCGGCCATGAAGATCTGAATTCCATCTCATATCATTCCTCTTGCTGTTTCAAAGCTGCATCGGGCCTCGGAGCACATGAGCTGCTGAATTTTCTTTAAAGACAAGGGAGAGGGGATCATCCTTTCTGGGTGAGGAAATGCAAGTCACTGATGCAAAGTGTCACCTACAGTGATACTGTATGGAAATTAATTTGCCATGTAGTGTGCTATATCTTAGTATGTCACATTGATAAATTGGGTTACAAATGGGGGTGAATTATTACCTTTGGTCCCCAGGTAAAGTGTGTGGCCTTACAGAGTGCAACTACCTTAGTATCCTTATGATTTGACTGATCAGGAGCTCTGTGGATGGAAGTTGAGGACAAATGCCTCTCCCAAGGACCGCAGCACCCCACAAAATTCTGATCTACTGTGGCCAGCTTCTGCTTTTTCCCTTTGGCTTAGGGCTGACATTAAAATATGTGTGCCACTGCAGTTTATACAGCTTATGTTGCTTGTTTTATAGCATGGCATTTCTTTGTTAAAAGGAAAAAAATGAAGCATGTAGTCTTTTCATTAGAAATGTGTTTGAATAAGTGTCTGCAATGTGGATGTAATGATGTATATGATGATGTGGAGTTTTTCATGGCTCTGAATGTGAGCTTTGACAATATGAACTTTGTACCATATTTACAAGGATTTATTAAAACTGAAACTGCACAACAACATTCTACTTAATGAAAGCTTTGCATTTACAAGAAATATGGAAATAGAGTATCAGGCTGGATGCCAACTATCACTTCATCAAAATATAAAACTACCAGTGCAGTTAAATCTGCGAAATTCCTGAACAGAAGTCTTTTTATGGGTATCCCAGAAGAATGCTTTATTATACAGGAGCTTTTTTCCACGAGTTTGACCTCAATGAATATTCAGTGCTCTCTGTGGTGATCTTGGAAGTCATGTTTTCTTTCTCCCTTCACATCACAGAATCATAAAATAGTTGGGGTTGGACGGCACACTGGAGATTGTCAAGTACAACTCCCCTGCCTGAGGCAAGGTCAGCTGGAGCAGGTGGCCCAGGACTGGTTTTGAATATCTCCGAAGACGGGAGATTCCACAGCCTCTCTGAGCAGCTTATTCCAATGTTTGATTGCCCTCATGGTAAACGTCCGGATATATGTATATTTTTCTTTTCCCTTCCTGTTAATGGAGTTTCTCTACTTCAGTTTTTGCAAACACTTGCCTGGCTTTGTCTTATTTATACCCTCCCGTGAGGTATTTATTCAAATTGAGAAGATTCCCTGAACTTCCTGAGGCTAAGCAGTTGCAGCTCTGTAAGCTTCTTCTTTTGTGATAGATGCCGTAGTCCCCTCATCATCTTTGTGGCCCTTGGCTGGACTTGCTCTAGTGTGTCCATGTTTCACTTGCACTGGGGACCCTGGAGCTGGACACAGTGCTGCACATGTGGTCCCACCAGTGCAGAGCAAGGGGAAGGATTACCTTCCATGAGCAGCTGGCARTGTTCTCCCTTAACTAGTCCTGGAGGCTGTTGGCTGCCCTGGGAAGGTCACACTGCTGGCTCACATTCAACTTGTTGTCCATGGAGACCTCCAGCTGGTCATCCCTCAGCATGTACTGGTCCATAAGGCTTTTCCTCCCAGGTTGCAGGACGGTGAATTTCCCTTTGTGGAAAATCATGAGAGTCTTGCTGGCCCATTTCTGCTGCCAGCTGAGGTCCTTGTGAATAGCAGTGAAGCCATCTGGTGTATCAACAACTGTCCTGTATCATTTGTRGACTTACTGAGGGTGCACTCGATCCCAGGGCATTAAGGAAGAAAGATGTTAGATATTTTTTTGGATTGGTTTTTTTATTTTTTAGGGGGACTCCTGTCTTTACCCCTGGCTGGCTAATGACTGGCTGCCAGCTCGACTTTGTGGTGATGATCTCAACCCTTTCACCCAGGCAGTCCACCTATCTAATCTRTTCCTCAGTTTGTCAGTGAGGAAGTTAATGGAGGGAAGTGTTTGAAGCCTTACTAAAGGCAAGGACAAACAACATCCACTCCTTTCTCTTGTCCCCCAAGTCAGTCATCCCGTTCTGGATTGCTATTCAGTTGTTTAAGCATGACTTCCTCTTTATAAATCCACGTGGATTGCTCTCGGTCATGYTCTTGTCTTTCACATATTTGTTTGTGGTTTATACAATCAGTTGCTCAATCACCTTCCCAGAGACAGAGGTGAGGCTGCCTGGCTTATAGTTCCCCAGATCCTACTTATTCTGCTTCCTAAAGGTAGGAGTGACCCTGGTTATCCTCCTGTTCTCAGGAACCTCCCGCAGTCTTCACTACACCAAAAGTTGTCAAGAGTCAACTTGTAAATAAGCTGCAGTTAAGAAGGGAACTTTGGAGCTCATCTAGTCCAATGTTCCCTCCTTCTTCCCTCACTGCTGTAGAAGCTTCAATATATCTAGTGGGGTGAGTGGGTCTACRTGAAGTGAAGTTACATAATAGTTCTGTATACAGTTTTCACTAGAATGTGGCAATCCTTACACCCAAAGCTGTTCCGTGTAATTCTAAAACCCTGCTGAAGATTTATTCTAGGAAAGAAGGGCCAAATACATCACTTTTTCGTCCTTTTAAATGAGATATCACATAGTTAGAACTGTGAGGTTGGATATAGAATGAATGAAAGTTGGATTTACTGGAAAATAGCCTTCATTGCCAGTGCAGCTGCTGGCATAATAAGGAGATTTCTTAAATTAAATAACGATATTAAATCTGCTAGCCTGGCTTGTTCATTTCCTGTATTAACATTTCTTGGAGCTTTATTTATCTTAACATTTCTTGGAGCATAACTTACCCTCTTGTTTTGGGGTTCAGGTAGAGATGGGTGTCATAAAGCTGTGTGTAAACAGAGGTCTTAGATTAGATAAAGTCATTGAGTCTGTTCATTCTAAAAGTGCTCCCTTTAAAAAGCGCTGAAACTTGATTCATGTGGTAAGCAAGGAAAAATAAGTAGGATTTGCACAAGGTCTCCTGAATCTTGATTTTGGTTTTGATCTACAGATGCTGTCTGCTGGAATATTGGATATATCTGAAGATCAGGCCTGTATGAGCAAGCTGCTTTAATGCACATACAAGCAGAAATTACTTATTAAAAAAGCGATTTCCCTTTCTGAAACGATAATGATGCAAAATGTAAATGATTATACTTAATTAAAATGTAATTTATTATCTTAAATTTGGCTGAACTCAACTTGAAACCAAATGTGCAGTTGGTGCTTTTAAAAAACTCATGACAAAAGCTGCTAAAATATTCAGTGCTAAAAATATCTCTAACTACTTAGATGCTTCAGGAGCAATGGCTTCTGAATAGGATAGCTACAGCTTAAAAGTATTGTAATGCACTACAGCCTTCTCCCCCATTATGCTGTTTATAGCATACTTGAATGGAAATGTATTTTAGTCTCCTCAAAGCCTCCTTTCTTTGCAACTTGTCTCKGCATCTTTCAGCAGATATAAGTATTAGAGAAACACTGTGCTTTTGCTTCTGCACTGACTGCCACAGGACTGTGGGAGAAGTTGAGGCAAATTACAAAAACTTCCTTGTCCTACTCGTAAGCAGCCCTTACTCTTAGCAGCATTTTTGGCAGTGTCAGAAATGCCATTAACTAGTAGYGAGAGATCCAATCAGCTATGTTAATTTTTTCAACAAGTTGTATTATAATCAAGATAAACATTGGAGTTGAAGAAAATACATTTTGCAGCAAGATTTCTGAATGCAAATCTCTTTCTGCACATTCACATTTCAGATCTAACTGCAAATGTGTATGATTAAAATTGTGAATTGGCCACTGCTTAGATGTAAAGATGGAATCCATCTAGTTCCTCCTAAAGTCTTTTAAACTCTGGGGTACATATACCTCTCTGGTCTTTGCAGACAGATAAATGACTAGTCCTTTATGAGATTGTTTTGTGACTCCRGGTATACTGTAATGCAAGATGGTGTCTGAATGTGTACTGTCCTCAAGTTYGAGGCTTAATAGCTTTAGTATTGTTTTTGATGATCACCAGCTCTAAATTTTGAGAGAGAAAACTTACATGACAGAAGTCTTTAATCTGAGAAAAGTGTGGTTTTTTTTAATATATAGCTCTAAAGTGTTTTTTTTTTTTCTTTTCTGTCTTGTATTCAGATACACCCCACTTCAGGCCCAACCTYGAAACCTGAACAACTGCTGACAAGGTCCGATTTACACTGTCAACAACCTATCATTTTATCAGCAACGATGAGCTCCACAACACAGCCAGGTCAGTGGGTTCGTGTCTTGCTGCTTCACCTCGCTCCTGCCGAACCCTGCCCTGTGTTGCAGCGAGCAGAATTCTTTGTGCTGATGATAGAACGGATTTGGCAAGTAACCCATATGCCAGCTGTACCTAATAAGATTTGACARTCTTATGAAACAGAGTAAATGCCATGCATGGAAAAAAAAGGCTATTGTTTGGGTTCTTTATTTCACTTGAATTATAAAGCCTGTAAAAGTCTGCAATGCTTTTTTGATATTTGCTTAGAGTTTATTAAAAAATGGAACAATCATGATTCAAAATGAATAAGCAAGTTAAAACATTTTAGTTCTTAGTATTTTTATCTCATCATAAAGTGATTATCTGCCTTTACATAGCTGCATTGCTCAGAGAGTGAGAGCAGGTGGCATTCTGTTGTTTTGCTTTCTACTCTAATGTCGTATTTGCCAGTATTGGCCATTCTCTGCTGAACTTCCATCTTTATCTGTGCGTGATTCCCCCTGCTCTGTGTGCCTGCTTTACCTGGTGCCTGCAGAATGAGCTGCTGCTGTCTCACCTCACAGAAGGTAAACTTATTAGGAGCTGTGACCAACGTTCAAACTTCTGAAGAAAAAAGAATGCTGCATATGGAGCACGCCTTGACTTCGCTCCTTTTGAGGAGCGAGAGTCCCCAATTCAGATCTCTGCAACGTTCCATATGGTTCACACTTCATTCACCCACACTTCAAGAGTCTATTTCTGGTACTGTTGGTAGAATAAAAGTGTACAGGTGGCTTATTTTCTGCCTGCTTTGGCTTTGTGCAAACAACTAGTATAACAGCATCAGGGAAAACACTGTAATAATTAGTAAGTGGCATGCATTTGCTCGACTCCCTGTCTCATAGAAATGTAATCCAGTTAAGGCTTTTGGAGAATTGTTGACTGTCGCATTGAAAACTGGGAGGTATTGCTCTTCTGTTAATGGAGCAAAACATAGCTGAGTTTCCCTTCACACTAGGTTTCCCTTCCTTCCTCCTCCCTCCAAGTGGAATTTGGTGTGTGTGGTGAATTATCAATACAAAATATGATGGGACATTCAGTAGAAAAGTGTGTCTGTGTTTTMTATGTATCCCAGTGGTGGCTAATATAAAATAAACTTACACATTCCTAAGTGTACAATTCGAATAGCAAAATGCTGCAGTTAATTTGGTGTCTTTCTAGCGTTTCCTTGCTTGCTGTAGATGTAGTCTGCTAAAACTCATAGTCAAAAATGAAATTGGATCTCACAGAAAAAAAAAAATCCAATATATTCTCATCTCTATCAGAAAACAGATTGCAAATATGCGTTCCTGTCTGCTGTCTTTTCAAATGCAATAAGGAGAGACATTCAGCATAATCAGAGAGACCTGGATCAAAAATGTTATTTAAGCTATGGATGTTTCAGGAAGAGGAGTTCTCTGTGTAAATACCTCTAAATCTAGTTCTTCAGGTCCATTCTTACTAGACTTTCAGTATCTGTAGTATCTAAGCATCCGTAATTGAGTCCCATCAACAATGCTGAGAATGCTTCAGTGCGCACTGTAGTGAGTCTTCTCTAGTTTTAATTAGTTCAGTGTGAAAACAGATGATGTATTTTTGACATACAAGTGGATCTGCAGAAAATTCAATTACTGTTGAGTTTCAGTAAAACAAGACTGATCTCACAATAAGCACTGTAGGATAGTTAAAAGGCTTTCTCTAAACTTTATAACTTTGCAGATTTCTTAATGAATCTTCTTAATGGAACAGTGCTGTTCCATTGCCTGTATTTATAGCATTCCACTGGAAAGTAAAAATAGATAAATATTTTGGAATAGTTAGAAAGCTAGTGATCATGATGGTAATTCAAATTTTTGCAATGTTCTCTCTCCTACTGAGGGGAAGTTATGAATTGGGAAGTAGCTGAAACACTTAGCAATAGTGTGAGGAAAATAGTGGGTTGTCTATTTTGAGGGAAAAATTATTGCATAATTAGTTAGCTCTGTCAAGAACTTCAATTTAAAAATGCTGTCAGTAATCTTGAACAGCATGTAATTGGAAGGAATTTGCACTGTTTTTAATTGGAGTGAATTTGCATTGCTTTTAGTTTTTAATATAAATGGAGACTTCAGTTTCTCTGTTCTTTCACAGACATATGGGAACATGTATGTATTGTATTCATCCATTCTGTCATTCTTCTAAATAGGGTTTTTGACCCTTTCCAAGAGATATGAGCTACACAGGAACTATCTTTTACAATTTTCAGGGTTTTWTATATATATTTACAATTTAATATGATGCATATACTTTTGAGTGTGCTAATTCCTGAGCCTGGTCCCTCATTCAGAAGGGAGGCCGGCTSGCTGCCTGCCACGTGTGACATTTCCCTGTTGCATTGTCATATGAACAGTGCAAGCTACATGGAGCCAGGAATTTACCTAAGATACTTAGCACCTTCCTTTGTAATTGCAGAAGGTTTAGCACCTTTTGGAAATTACATTAGAAAATGGAAATCAGCAGGGTGAATGAAATTTTGATTCTGTAAAGAGTGATTAAGACTGATTTCCAAATATCTTTACCTAGTGGTAACTTCCATGTACAAAAGAATATTGAAGGAACATTAAAGTTGAAAATATATTGATATATGATACTAAGATATACTTCTTTAGCTTCTAAAAACTGCAGTAGTGGATGAAATATCTGTAGTATCCAAGTAGAAAAATGATTTGGATTGATACTAGATCCTATGATACTAGATACTAGCAGCTAGATCCTATGAAGGTGAGCCTTCAGAAGGCAGTCGTTTAATTAAGGTACACAGCTGAAATGGCAAAAACCTGTTGGAAATCTGGTGGATAGTGGTAAAGGCTTTCACGTTCTTGAGTCTCTCCTCCTGAAAATCTGGTGCCTCCTTAGTGTCTAAGCTGCTCTGCTCACTTACAGCTAACAATTAAGATGATATTTAAAATAACAAAGGAAATTGTAAACGTTATGACTTCATTGTGAGAGTACTCTTATTTTTTTCTTCTTGTGCATACTGGGATGTTACCTCATTTGAATATTAATTTCTGTGCCTTATAGGTGAGACCACTGAAAGTTTGCATAATGTAATGTAAACTTCAATTTTCAGGTCAGAGCTGTCGACCACAACAGAAAAGCCATCCTTTTCTATTGTACTTTTTTTAACCTTTTATCTTTAACCCATGTATAGTTTGTTCATGTACATTCATACATGCTATTTACACAGAAAAGAGACAAACTAGTAAAGTAGCACTACAATGTAAGTGAATTTTACCAGCCAGCCTCATCTGTGGATGGCTCATGTGATTAACAAAAATCTAAAATGCTGTAGGAAATTTTAAGTGCTATGAGCAGTGCTAATTTTTTWAAATATTTTTACAGTGATGTGCAAGTGCTTGATGCATTAATATTACTAGAAGCTCTATACAGTGGTGCTACCAGTGGAATAAATACTTATTTCTTTAGAAGACATTTCTTTTCCTTTATGCCAGCCTAAATTGTCCCACAAGACCACCGAAGGACCGGATGGGAAGAGACAGGAATTGTGCATGCTTTATTTGAAGGTACCTGAGGAGCCTCTTTGGCTAGGGTCTGCTCACAGCACCGATGCACATAAGTATTTCCTTACATTGTATGATGCAATGAAGAGGCCTCCTGTGTAGCAACAACTGCCTGTGACAACAGTGTTACCTACTGATGTGATCTCAAGTCTTTGAACCTTAAGGGACCAGATTCTGGCTATCTGTAGAGCTATAAAGTAAATGCTGAGTCCCAGCAGGGGAAGGTGCTGATGTTTGGTTGTTTGCCTTGCTTATTATAAGTTGTAAGATCATTAATGAAATGTTTACATCGTGCTGCCGATGCATGTACATGGATCTCGACAGGTTTGTGGACAGAAAAGCATTAGACAAAAAGAGAGAAAATATAATATGCTCTTAAAGGGGATAGTTAACCTGTTGTTTTGAGAAAGGCTTTTGCTATTTGTTCTATAATATTAAATAAAAAAACACTGGTAGATGAATGTTCACATATATATTTTGGAGTTGGTTGGGGTTTTTTGACTGTGTAATTCTTTAAAATAGATCTTCCATTAATAGGTTTGTGGTATTGCTTCTATTGTGTGAACTGCCAGTTCAGTTCCTAAGTACTCCATCTGGAGTACATATAATAACAGGCTGTTATTTTTTCTGGACAGGAGGTCATTCCGTTTGCGGCACACATTGATTTATTATAGTATTTCTTTTCCCTTTTTTTTTTTTTTTTTTTTTAAGAGAAAGAGCACCCATGTAGAAGGATGAGCAGAATTCTGTAAAAATAGAGATCACTAAGGAGAGGTAGATGATCTGTTTTCATCTTTTCCCCCTAAGAAGGGGAATCAGACCACAAAGATCTTTTCTTCATTTCTCATTTTCCCCCTCCTGCCAATCAGTTCTTTCAGATTAGATATCATGTGCGTTATTTTTTGTCTGGAAATTATAACAGGTAACATTGGAAGAGTTAAACAATAGAAAACAAAGAATCATAATACTCCACCTCCCCCCAAGTTGTTCAAGGAATCATCTAATGTCATTTCTTTTAAGAAAGAAGTAATATTAATAGCAAAAAAAGGGAAAATATAGGAAACTCTTGGTAGAGTTTTCTCTACCAGTTTTCTAGCTACTACAAGCTTTTATTAAAAGTCAGTGTCTGGTATCACCGTTCCCCAGTGTTAAACCCCATATCCAATTTATCTGTAAATTCACAAAACATTTTTTTTCTCTTAGTGGTGCTAATATGAGAAATAATGCTGCAGAGGGTTGGTCACTGATTAGGGTGAATGATCTTTTCAACTTCCTTGGCATCATGATGATTTTCTAGAAGTGTTTCAATATGTGCATGCTGCTAAATAGAATGTATTCAAAAGATGCATTGTTTGCATATTTGCATCTTGGTGAAACCAGGTCTTCAATGTCTGCCATTACTGAGTTTAAATCCCAATCTATATTACTGATGTTTTTGCATCAATAAAAAAGAAACAGCCCATTCAGTTTTATTTCTCCAAAGGAAAAAAAAAAGAAAAAWTATTATATTTTAAAATATTTATGCCATTAGAAATATTAGTAACTTGAGTTAATTTTACTTTATTGTGTCTCAGCCATAGTTATTAACATGGAATTTCCCAGGTACTTGATATCTCTATGAGAGCAACCCTCAGAATATTTAACAAGAAATAATCACAAAAAGCAATCCAGCCTGAGAATGAAGATAGTCAGATTGTCCAGAAGAAGTAACACTATAATTTTACAACTGCTACCAATTTCAGATGTTTTTCTAAGAGGAATTTTAAAGAGGCTTTGAAACGAACAATTTCTTTTATGAGTGAATCCCATAATTCTCTGCCTGGACTTTAATGCAGTTTGGTTTTGGGAGATTTTTGGGGAGGGAAGGGGAAAAAAAAGTTTCACATTGTGTTTTGACAAGGGTTTTGCAGTAGCTTTTATTGATGTAGAAATCTTAGACTTAGAAACCCTTTGCTGGACTTCTTTGAATTTCCTCTTTTGTTGTTTAAAATCCCTGTTCACACTTCTTTCCTCTTCTTCAGTATCAGTGCTGATTCTTCAAGCTTTTGGTGCTTTGTAAGCACTGCTTGTTGCTGTAGTCAGTGAGAACGTGATTTTTCTTTTCTTAGTGAAGTGTGCGGGAACAGAGAGGAGCCTTTCGCTGAATTCTGCTGGTTCCTACTTCTGCATCACTCTTCTGTCATCTCAATTCTGAATTTCTTTAATAAGCCCTTGTTTGTTCCTCTTGAGGAATAGCTTGCTGTACCTCCCTGCAAAGCTGACTCTCCATTTTTTTTTTTGTTCTGCTTTGTTGTACTTTTTCTTGACTCTCTTTCCTCCTATTCCCAATTACTAAATATAGAAAACGCTCCAAATCTGTATTTCCCCTACTGGTTTAGTGTAAAAGTGCAGAGAAAGGTTATTTTACAGTCCAGTAACCATCTGTGAACGAGCAGTAGATGCCACAAACAGATGAAGAATATTTTGATGAATGATCTATGTTTTTTACATATTGTCAGACATCTTGTAAAAAGGTTTAATAGGATTTTTAGCCCAACATAGTTGATGAAAGTGCAGAAGACTAGAATGATTTATACTGAAAAATTTATAGCTGTTAACTTCCATTGCAACCTTTGAAACTGATTGCTGCTGCTTCAGTGCTTTCCTGGGCTCTGACAGAAGACAGAGTCAAAGGCATCTGTTTCTTAAGATGACTTTTGCTTTTATCATTTCATTTAAGTTTATTTAAGTAAAGGCAGAGTTGAATAAATTTATTAATTAAATTCATTCAATGAATCTGCACCCACTTGCTGAGCACAGTGAAGTTGCAGTGATTTACACCAGATTTGAATCTGGCCACTTGACTTTCAGGGTTAATAGATACAAATTGCTGTGTCACAGCATACAAATAGATACAAATAGATACAAAAACTGTGTCACAGTACATGTGTGACAGACTACTGCAGCTTTTTAATATATAGAAAATATAAAATAATAATCCATAAGCTCTGGCCCATTGAAATACATAAAAGAAATATTTTCACCCCATTCCTCACCCATTTTTTTCCCTTTCAATGCAAAGCACAGTCTGGGTGTGTGCAACTCAGATGCTTTCACCTTTTGAATCTCCTTACAGAGATCCAAAACAGCCTCTGTATGATACAAAACCCAACTTATCACTTCATGAAGTGTAAAAGAAGTTACTATTTATAGATTTTCATTCTATCTGTGTATATTTTACTCCTAAAGGTTTAAGGCTCAAGTCTTTTCCCATATGTTTCCAGGTAAAATCCCAGTAGCACATAAACATGAATGCAGAATTTAGATACAGAATGTGCTCTCCCACAGGGAATTGAATATATAAACAACTAAATAATTAATAAAATACCCTGTCTGCATTAGGCAAGAAAGCATCTTTTTCACTAGCTAGTTGCTAAAGTTCATAAATACATTGACCTACTTCATTTGTTTTTGTCTTAGAAAGAATTTGCACCATTTAAGATTAAAATTTCTAATCAAAACATAAGTCTTACAATGCTGCTCTCATGCATTTACAGTTCTGTGTGTTCATAGCTGCCTACCACTTTGCATTTACTCTTCAATTTCTAAATAAATAAATAGCAACAACAGAATAAATCATCTAGACAGTGCACTGTGGAATTAGTTAATGCTTTCTGCACATTCAGATTAACTCAGGAGAGGAAGACTTAGGAGTGATTTTTCATATATCTATTTAACTGTGGCATATTAAAATGGTATATACATATGAGTGCTAATATGTGCATACACGATAAAATACTATCTCTTCAAGCAGATATTATGTTTGAAAATTACAGTTGTATTGTTTTTTCCTTTTCACGAACCATTTATTAATTTCGACCTGAAGATGTTTTGTCTGGAAGTTCATTTTTTCAAGAAAACTGTCTTTAGTTTGTGTAGGCAATGCACAGGTCTTACTTTTTGAATCTCTTTGCTTTGCTTTTAACAGTTCGTAATCTCTCTGGGATGAACCTTGAAGGGTTTTTACTTCAATCTGGTTTATGAAGCTCATTCTAATTTCATGAGATTCTTCAAAATGCCTTTTTTAAATGTAAACTTTTTCTCACTTAAAGTGTGTACTTTATTCTTAGTGTTCACTTAGGCACTAGAAATAGCAATCAAGTTTACTGTCATTTGACATGATCCAGTGCTTCACTCTTCTTTTAGAGGTTCAGAATCATTGCTCTGAGTAGTTCATAACACTAGTATGGTGTAGTTGCACCTTCACAAGAATATACTGAACAAATTCAGCAAATTTTACTTAAATCATGGTGGTAATATAAGCTGAATWCATTAACCAGCCAATCAGTCATGTCTAATGTCTTTATGATCACTTGTTTAAATGGTGATAGGCTCCCAAGCTAGAATACTTCAGTGTATGCTAAAAAAGCCCAAGAGTTTACTCATAGCACAACTTCTCTAAATAGACCCTGTTTCCATGAGAGATCTGGGCTTCTGATGCTGAAGTTACCTGCAAGCTGTACCCTGTGTCCTAATTCTTGTGGCATGCCAATGCCTGTGGCTTCGGTGGATGTAAACCAAGGCTGTGCAAATTTATTRTAGGTAAAAGATTGTGCTCTGTACACATATAGACAGACTGCTTGAGTGAAAGAATCATCCTAAATGCGTATCACTGAAATTAAAGATATCATTCTTACCTTTTTGACCTCATAAATTCATACCTTTTTGAATAGAATTGGTCTTGTGATGATGCTAAAAGTGTAAAAAGTTCTTAAACTTTTGGAMGTTTAAAACATGGAAGACATGATAAATATTTCTCTTTTAGAGATGGAGTTAAATAAAAGTTATGTTTTTCTATCTCATCAACAAGAAAATAGATTGTAGCTTCACTAATATTCAAATACCAACCATCATCTGTTAATGCTAAGCATATGGAAAGAGATAATTCTCGTGCAAGACTGTTACAATAGCTGGCTAAGCAATGTTCTAAAATATAGTTCTGAAAACTATAAAAATAAAGCATATGCCATATGAATGCGTTAAGTGGGGAAATATACATATTGAATGACCTTAGGAAAGGAAAATTAGAATATTACATTCTGCAGAGAATGAAAGTACAGTATTGCAGCTCATGTCAGTCAACATGGTTCTGAGAAAAAAGTTTTCAAACAAATGGTTAATGTTTTCGATGACAGAAAGCCAGTTTGATAAAGATAATTGTTAAAAAATATATTTAGCATTCTATAGTGCATGACAATCTGTTTAAAAATAACACTATCCAAAATCATTATAGCATTAAATGAAATAAAAACTGCCTAACAGATCTCAAAGATTGTACACGGGGAAAATTGTTATCCCCTAAAGGTTTTCCTAGTAGATTTCTGCAGGAATTTATGCTTAGTTATTATTCAGTATTTTTATCAGTTATCTAGGGAAAATATTAATTCTGGTAGAGCTAACATCCATTAGACTGGAATGAATTCGGATATATGGTTATATAATCCCACTTGGTAAAGCAGATTCTTTTGAAAAATATGCTTTTTAGCTGAATAAGAGAAACAAAGACTCCAGCCCTTATGAAGAGAACTGTGGAAATATTGATTCAAAGGGACCTCTAGAGGTTGGGTGGGACTGTCACCAACAGTAGCTMAGGTGGCTTAGCTGAATTTTGAAAACCTTGAGGGCTGGAGACTGCAAACTTCTCTGGGCATCTTCCTCCAGAGTTGCACTGCCGTCCTGCTGAAAAGTCTGGGCCTCCATGTTAGCATTTGTGGCCATTGAGTCTTTTACTGTCATCTACCAGTACGGAAAAAGCCTGGGTCTGRACTCATCAAGCTCTGCTTACTCAAGTTTCTCCTCATAGGTCGCATGCTCRAGGTCCCTGACCATCTTGAGAGCCCTCTGCTATTGGTTTTCAGTGTCTGTGCCCCGAAGTGCTCTACTATGACCTGTAATATGTGTAATAGCAACATAGGCTGAAGACTTTAGACTYTCCCTTCAACCTTCGCGTAAACTAACTGAACAAAATAATTGTGAGAGTTCTATTTCTGACAGCTGCTYTTCAAAAGGAGCTTTGAAAAAGAGTCTACAGAAAAGAAATGGAGTCTGGAAAATATACCTTATTGAAAGAAGCAGCAATCTGCTTTCGTTTTCCAAAGAGAAAGTTGAGTCATTTGTGATTTTTGGTTGATGACTGCCTGCTTAAGAAGATATCTAGTATAAAAGACACTTGTTTAATCTAACAGAAGAAGATTTAATGAGATCTAGCAGCTAGAAGGTGGAGCTAGACAAGTTAAAAGTAGAATTAGGGCTCTGTTTTTCAGCAGTATTGATAATTAGTTATTGAAATAGGTAGGATAGTAATGAGGGCCATAATTCCTTACATGGCTTGTCTTTATAGTCTGTAAATCTTGCCARACCTCTAGAAGTTGCTTTGATTGTGACTAAATATGTGACAAAATATTCATGTTTCTACTGAACGGGAGTGCTGCCATCACTCCAAGTAAATTTGGGAAGCCTTTATTTTGCAGTCTCCCAGGAGAAATATTTAGCAGTGTTTGCATCTACTTCTTTGCTGCCTGCAATTCTGAATTGTAATTTGGTAGCAGGAAACTTGTGCAGAGCATCAGGATCATCTTTTCCTGCTTTAGAAAAACTTGGCTTCTCTTGATCCAACTTCTTTAAATTATGGAGCCTTTCTTACGTGTATCAGTGATTCTTTTTTTTTATCTTTGCTAAATCCCCATTTAAATCAAGATCTGAAACTATTAAGTATAGCAAAATGATCCTACCACATCTTTCAATTTTGGAAAATTTCATATATTATGGTGAAGTCCAATTCTGCATAACCTGAGGCATAGATTTTTTGGTCACTACCCAACATCCTACCTGTTCATCAGGACCATCAAATATAGGAGTATTCTTCAGACTGCCTTGGGTATAAGAAGTCCTAGTACATCTATGTGGAGAGCCTGTCCTATATCAGAAATTTGTGAAGGAGAAACCATCTGGGAGCAAGGCTGGGGGCGAAGCACATCTCTTGCTGGAACTTGTCCATTGATCCATCCAGCTGGTCCAGGCTTGGAAGGTACCCTCAGAGCTGTAACATTCCACACTTCTATACTCTCTCTGATCATCCTGTATTTGCACCAAATTCTTCTCACTTGAAAAGCTTAAGATGGAATCTGCCAGTGAGCATTTTCCAGTAAATTCTGTTGGGATTCTGGTTGAAGTGAGCTGGAAGACTGTTCACAAAATATGAAGTGGAAGGCTGTTAGAGGCTCTGCTGTAAGATTACAGTGATAYTCCTACCTACACTTAGAGGGGGATACTTGTCATATGGGTGCAGGAATAAATACAAATGTGGTGCTCCAATGCTGTGCTTGTTTTTTTCTTGTTGTGTTTGGGATTTTTTGTTAGCTTAAATTTCATTTGGTTAGGTTTGACATACCTGATATTTCAGTTCTGTCTTATACAAACATAGTTTGCTTCAATGAACCGGACTGCAGAGTAGATTTTTAGGTGTTGGAGAGCTGTRATCATATTTAAGATCTAATTAAAGAATTGATGTTAAAATTTGGTCTCTTCAGGTCCTTCACTGTGGTATTCCATTTGACACWAATTCCTGTTTCCATCTTCACATCTGCATCTGGGGAATTGCTTTTTCAGCGTCCTAGTAAACAAGAGCAAAAGACCTCTGCAGTTAGCAGTCTTCTTTTYACATGCAGAGGACATAAGCAGTGTGAAAGGTGCTCACAATCTCCTGCATGGTGACAAAATTATTTTATTCCTGGGTGATTTTACTCATCAGATTGCTGATTCTTTTCTATCACTTACTAAATAATTCAGTGTTGTATGTTGGTCTTAGTATGGGGAGAGAGAAGGAGAAGACAGGATGCAGCTGCCTCAAACGCAGGAGAGAGGCCTACGGACACAACACACTGACCAGAGGAAATGCAAACCTTTACAAACATGAAGGGGGTCTGCAGTTTGCCAAGGGTCTTGTTTATCAGTGGCCATGCTCAAATAAACAGTTCTTGTGACTGCCTCCCAGTTGTCCTCTCTTCTCATTCTTCCCTCAGCCATGCCAGGTATTTTTCTATATGTGGCCAGACTTGGGAACTGATCCAGGTTCAATTCTTCCCAAGGAAAATAAAAGAGCTTTTCTTAGCCTGGGTTTGTTCGTCAATGTAGTTTACTACATGGCCACAGTAACAACGGTATTGACAAGGTACAAAGAAAAGAAACAAGTGTTTAACTGATGTACTACATTTCTGAAAAACCTGGTGCATGATGTCTGAGAAAAAACATGATCAGTCTCCACAACAGTGAGTTTACCTACGCATCTCTAAGCTGGAGAGAAATACCGAGAATTTAACAGATCTCCACTTCTGCTTSTTCTTGATTTTCAAATATTAAGACTTCCAGGTTCTGTCCAGGTAGGATTTGGAGGCTCAGTGAACATTTCCATTCCTCAGCTCTGTTCCTAACTAAAACAAATGACCAGCAAGTTCATAACATCTGTCATATAGTTACAATTTTTAAAGTGGTATTTCAGTATCCATCAGGTTTCTTCCATATTCCTTAATAGTTAGGCATCACAAAGCAAGTAAAGCAAAACGTGATTTCTTGAAAGACTATGCAATTAATATTTTCACATGTGAATTTATAATATCTGTATATTTTATAATGATCTAATGATCCTTCATTAGATCAGCTGCATAACTGTTGAATACCCCAAAAAAGACATTCACCAACTTTTACTTTTTTTCCACCCACACACCTCTTCCTAAATCTGTCTCTAGCAGCCCAGATGTGTTTCTGCAGAATAAGTGTTTCTACAGTGATAATTATAACACTTAAAACAGGTAATTTGCAGATTAGGTAACTCAAAAAAGCAAGACTATTTTGTAGCACCTTATTTTTGAAGCTGGTGACAATTTCAAAGCTTCATTAGAAAGCCTGTAGCTTTATAATGTATGGAATATCTCAATCTAGAAACTGAATTAATTACTGTTTTGAACCATTTAGCAAATGAAGATTAAGAGGGACCTCAAGACAGAATTTTAGTTTTGACAATGTTATTCTTACTTAAGATGAAGTTCTAGGCTGTACATCTTGGAGGATGAATCCAAGTCCTGGAGAACTAGTGGAAATCATAGTTCAAACCTGCTTCAGGGCATCATTTAAAAACATTTGATCATCCTTGAAGAGATTAGACAAAAGCCTTTCTTAAAAGTTGGCAGTGATTCCATAGTTCCCCTTTATGAGCAATTTCAATAGGTGATTATCCTTAGAAATGCAAGATTCATTTTTTTCTATTTATATTTCTAATACTTACATGCATGACATTGCTTTTTAGAAAWGCAAGATGTGTAGTTTCTGATTTTTTTATGTAAAGTTTCACTTGGTCTGAAATAGGTTGACACAATATATCTCATTGGGGAATTTTGCTCACACTTGGCGGGGGGAAGGGGATTTTGAAAGTCCTATAATTCCTGGATTATGCATTTTCTAACAAAACTCCAGAGCCTGTCAGAGCTGGGCTAGCTGAACAAGTGTCAGGGGCTGGGGGTGCAGAGGGAATGCCTAGGCTTGGTGAAGAGCGTGGTCCCTGGGCTTGTGTTGTGCAGCCTCGGCRATGTCTGCCCGGAGGTCTGTCCCAAGTTTGGGCTCCTGTAGGTATCAGTTCAACTGGTTCGCAGCTGGGAATTGTGGCAGGAAAGAAGGCAACCTGATGGATGCTACAGTATAGCATGCTTTAAGTTTGAAGTTTGGGGCTTCAAACATTGGCAGTTTCTGTCAAAACAAATTATCAATGCATTTTAGCCATTTTGGTTGGAAATATTTCTGAATTCCTATCCTAAATAAGTAGCATCTTTGCCTCACCTTGTTTACGCCCCACTTCATCACAACTTTTTACTAGGATGATCTTTGTGTCTCTTTTCAGTCTTCTCATTACTAGATTCTACAAATCCTTTTCTTTAACTGTCTCTCATAAAGGATACTTAAAAAAAAATCAGGCTATTTGCAGTTTCTCCTTTAGATTCTTAATTTGTCACCTCAAACCACAAATTGTGGTACTGAATAGAATGAGATACTTATCTAGTGTCTTCTGAACTTCTCTGATAATGCTSCTATCCAATCTCCAAAACACACTTAGCATTATTTTAGAAAGAGAATTCTCTGGTTTTGGACTGGCTTTTCACTGTTGATTTCTTCAGTGTTTAAGGCCCTTTACTGTAGAATGGGGATGAGGGTGATTGTTACCTGCCTTCCATTTGTTGTTTTATTTTAATGATTTTTTTGTTTRTTTGTTTGTTTTTACTTTACATTTGCCTTTGYATCTTTTCATCTTCTGTATCTCAGGCTTTTTCTCCAGTTTATTAAGATCATTTTGAATTCTAATCCTCTTTTTTTTTAAAGTGCTTGCAACTGGCCCAACTTGCTTTTATCTGCAAATTTTATATGTTCTATTGTTCAGTCATTTAATTTTTCTTTATGCCACATAAGCATTGTTCATAACTGGCTCACTTGAGACAACTTTTTATCTTTTCCAAAAGTTGTCATGCCATCAGGTTGAGTCATGAAATTTTATCTAAAGGGTTATTGATGCTAAGAAATTTCTTAATATTATCACTCCAAATCTGTGCTTTATCTGACCTTTGTATTTGAGTTSTTATTATTCAGAAAGTATATGTACAAGGTAAAAATTGAAGGGAAAAAAATCTTTTTTTTTTTTTACGGTAATACTCAGAAGTAAAATTGTGCAAGTGTTTATTGTGTAGTAATATCTCACTGCTAATAATCTGCAATTTGCAGATATCATGCAGATACTCTCARGTATCTAGATTGTGGATTAACCAGGTCAGACTCTCCTCAACACTTATCTGTATGACATTGCCATAGATAAAGTGATGACAGCTTCTCACACCTGGCTTCCCTCTACCTGCTGCCATTTAAGGCTATATCTGTCCTCTCCAGAGATACATTCACACATTTTTTGTGAAGCTGAAAGTCTTTGTCATCTATTTTTGGAAGTTTTATGTTATCTTTATTCCTGGTTCTTCCTATACTTTGTAAGGGAGAGTGATCTTGTGTGAGTGAAGATTTATTAAAGATCATTGATCTGGAGGTAGAGGCTAAGTTTTTTTCTGTAAGTACAGACACCTGTTACTCTGTGTTCTGTAAATGACGCCACTTGCTAGTCAGAGAGGAGCAAAAACGCTAAACGTTTRGGAAACAGTTGGTGCTCTGACTCTGGAAGTGCATTAGCAATCCTGTGCCTTGCTAGGACATGCAGCTCAGGTATGTCTTGATTTAACCAKATCCTCTTGTGTAGAATAAAGGGAGCTCAGTCTGAATGATGACACCAGTGCTGTACTTCCAGAGAAGCTATTTAGTGGGAAGAATCACAGCAGAACCCTTGCTATAACAAAGAAAGGTGACAGGAAGCTAGTAGCTAATCTGTATTTTGAGAGAGTACTGTAGGCTTAGGGTGACACACTGACCTAACTTGAAGTCCACRGCAGAGCTCCTATTGATTACAGCAGAGAAAGGATTTCATTTTAGCCAGCAATAAAGGCCAGTGCACGATATGCACACTTTAACTTCCATAAAAAGAGAAAAACATCAAATATTTTTCACAGCTTACACTAAAGTGCCTATAGTTGTTCCTCTAGCCTTGGTTTCCACCTATAGTGAGGTCAAGTGAATACTTAAATATCCCCAACTTAGCTTTCAATAGCTGTGGATACAGACATCACTATTACATTGATCAAAAGCTGCCTTAGATCCTGGTTAAATCTCCTTTTCCCTGCCTCAAAACAGTTTGGCAGTTGCCCTGGACAAGCTTATGTGGATGTACTCTTGAGTAAGTGAAAGCTAAGACAGGAAAATCCTGCAAAAGTCACTGGGTGCTTTAGCTCTTCTGTTCAGCTCTGTCAGAAAGAGCAGAAGTARAGAAAGGACTTTATCCAAAGCCTAAATCTGGGAGCGTGGCCTCTCTCAGCACCATTTGCCTATTCGTGCTGCCTGATGCAGCTGCCAGCTTTTCTTCGGAAGAGTTAGGGATCAGACGTGTGATCCTTCCCACATATCTCCTGTGTGTGCTCCAGGCAGGTACTATGCACACCATGTGCATAGTACCTGCAAAATGGAATTAGCCTTTTAAAAGTGCCTGTGGACTAGCTTTAGTGTTAGCTGTGTTTAATGTAGTTAATTACTGTTTCTTTTGTTTGTTTGTTTGTTTTGCCTGTTGTGTATTGTTGTAATTTAGGTCTATAGCATGAAATTAAAAAGTACAGAATTAAAAAAGAATGTCCTAGTTCAAATCTTTTTCATGTGCGTGAATTTAATATTCTTGTGAAAGACGAGGTTTGATGGTACAGGAAGGTCCTGGCATTTTATAGTCAAAGAACACATGCAAACCATGCATATATATATATATATAAATTTCTGCAAATAGGTCTGCTAATGCTTCTTGAACTTCCAGCATTTTCTGTCTTTACCGATCCTGGGCTGTAAGAGAATCTGCTAGTCATTCTGAACCATACATGGTTTTTCTGCTTATATTGCGGCTAGGTGGCAAAGACAGTATTTACGCTTCCTACTATATGTGGCTGCATAACATATAGCTGCATAACATGCAAAGTTAAGCTGTCTGGGCAATCTGCAGATTCTGTATGAAAAAGGGGGAAAAAAAAAAAAGGAACTTTCTGAGGAAGGATGGGACAGGACACATGGCCTCCCTGCTAGGACAATCACCCAGAGCACTTTGGTTACTGAAGTGAATCCAATCTGTTGTCTAGCAACTTGTCCTCCTCTGTGGCACTCTCTCTCCGGAGAGGCTTTTTGCAGTTCTGTAAAAAGCCAGAGAGTGGACAAGTCCTTTTTAATTAGCACATAGGATGTTTTATTCAACCATCCATCTTTGTTATGCGGTGGCTGCGCCACGAGAATTACACAAAGCTTTTCTTAACTGTAGGCGGTTGTTCATTTATTAATGTAAACACCATGTGCCTTGGATGTGTGAGCCCTAAAAATAAACTTGCAGAGATAAAAATAGATCTCAGAGAGTACTGTGATGCAGCTTAATCAGAACCAGCTGCAAGCTGTCTAGAAAATGTAAGTTATATGAGCCAGATGGCTTTTGCCCTTTTTGCTTTAGACAGCATGTAATTTGGGTAACTGCAGCTACAGTAATGTATTTTCCTAGTCAAACTGTTTGATAAACATATTTGTTTAGAACAGACACTTCCAATTAGAGAACTAGTAAAATGTTAATTTATTTGAATATTTTCCTGCATGGTTAAGCCAAAGGAAGGTTGCATAATGCTAAATTCACAGGCATGCACAATATCTGCTCACAGCTGCGTTCGATAGGAACRGGATTATGACCATGCGCTTTTTTCTACAGCAGTGCTTTCATCCTGTCCACAATTCCACTGAAGCCAATGAAAGCAAGTTTTAAATGAAATCAGTGGCACACTGATCAATGGGACTTTTCTGGAGGAAGCTTGTAGGAGTTAAGAACCATACAAAATAAGAGAAGTGTGTCATAAAGATACCTGGAAAGTGTACATCAAAACAAAAGCCCATCTTTTTTTCAGGCCTGGATCTTTGCAGTATTTTTGGGTAGCTTATGATATTGGAATTAAGACCTCTTCTGGTGCTTGCCAGGTTCCACAAGGCACCGGCCTATTATTGGGGACTTGTCTTTGGTCTGAATTTAGGATTTGAAGTTGCTAGTCCAGGATGTGAGAAAGTGCAGCACGAGTCTCCTTTCTTTGACATGGAGCAATCCAAAGTGGGCARTTCTGCTCTGAATAAAGGGCTTTAATGTGACTTCTTCAGCCTTGAGTATCATCCTGACTCCCTGATTATAAGGTGCACTGATCTRCTACCGTGGGAACCCAAGGTGGAATGGCCTCCTTGCTTGCTTGAGCAACTTGCTTATAAATGACTGGTCGAGGTCATACTTCACTAGCAAGTTTCAATGGGATGATGATATCAGGTACTGGGGGGAAGGAATGTATTTCAAGAAATGAGCTCTCAGGACTTAGGCTAACAAGAGCTGAGCTCTACAAAGCTGATGGGCAGTGATCAGATTTGTGGACTGTGATGTTGAATGACCACAGCTGTGCAGAAGATCCAGGTCTGGGTCTTGAATTAAACAAAAATCTTTGAAAACAAGCACTGATTAAGGTGCTTACTCCAGAGGCACCAGTATAAATCACATACAACTAGCATAAGTACTCATACTTCATGATTAGATTTCTCCATATCCTTTTTTACACTTTTTATAATTGGATTTACTTAAGATCTTGATTTCTTTTTTTTTTTTTTTTTTTTCCCTTGGCATTCTTTGCTTTAATTAAATACGTAATTATGTTTTCTGAAGGAAATACCTTTTCCTCCATAAAACTTTCCTTATGTTCAGGAAGAACTTCGTTTCCTACTTTATCCAGTTGCCCTCAAATCCTCAGTTTCAAATTCTTCCACACAAATTGCCATCATATAAACTGAAGCCTCCTGTGGCAAATCATGCAGAAATTCCAGCTTATTTCCAGAGGTAGCATTAGACCCAGAACTGAGCTAACTCAGTGATGGTTGGATATCTCAGCTTGGTAGTGTGGCATTCTCGCTGACATTCAATTCTTTTGCACCTGCCATGAGTCATAAGGTATTTTAACTTCAGGAAGTAGATTAATCAGTCTTTTCATGGCCTATAATTTTTTTAAACTAATTGATGACAAGCAGAATTTTAGGTGGCAAGCTTTCTGGAAGCATTTCARCTTGAGAATAACTTTCTAAAGTGCTTTGAAAATGTACTAATTTGCTTATTTGCTTTTTATTTTTTTTTTTTAAATTGCACTTATTTGGGCTGTTTGATCCTTGGCTGATATAACTAGTGATTTAAGAACTTGCAAATCTATCCTTGCCTGAACATGATTGCAAATTCAATTTACAAGTGGATCTTAAAATAGCAACACTTGTAGTCAGGTTCTAAGATGTTTTAGGTAGAAATCAAATTATGTGATTTTTTTAGTTTTTGACAGGAGAAGTGATAAAGCTGCTCAGATGAATTTTTAAGTAGCTGTATACATGACATGCAGCCTTAAACTGATGAGTGTCTGGATGTAGATCATCCCAGCTGTAGGAAAAGCTCTCTGATGATTTGATTGCTCCAGGCGTTTTCACTTAAATATTTGTCAGTGACCTAAAAAGGGTTCCCAGTGTATTTACTATAGGATAATTATGTCCCACTCCTAAACAAGAGGGCAGAAGGATAAAGAGGAAATAGATCCCTTGAGCTCTTAGATCCGAGGTATCAACATTTYCTTTATTAAGAATCTGGTAGAGGTGAGAAGTGATGGCTTGCATATCTATGATTTCTCTCTCCTTCTCATTTGTCTGAGAAGATTAATAGCAGAAAGAAATTTGACTTCACTTTGTGCTGTTCAGCAGATCTGCAGGACAGCTCAGCAGATCTGGGTAGAAGAAGTGTGCAGTAGCACTAAATTGATTGGAAATAAATCATTTGTGTTATAGCAGCAGGTTAATTTTAAGAGAAGGAAGACTATGATATGGTTCAGATTTTCTGATTGGACTTTAACTTTTTAAAATTCAAGTAAACTTTTTCAGTGCCACATTAAATATCTAAATATTTCATTTAAAAGATATTGCAATAAAGAAATTAACAATTCTAACGTTTTTCACATGTATTTTTGCTAAAACAACTTGATTTCATTGAAATTCAAAAAATAATTCTGGGTCAAACTGAGTCTTAATTGCTGGAAATATCATTAGCTTTTGCTTGAATCCAGGTTTAAAATTGATCATATTAAGATGTAGACTTACATACATATTAAGATGTATGTGATCATATTAAGGTCTAGACTAGATGTAGATGTATTTAAGCAGAGTGGCTCAGGTTGAAGGTGGTGTTTCTCGTCAGTCTTCAGCTGAAACCTAGTTCCTCTCYGAGCATAAGAGTACACAAACAGCCTTGTGTGGATACACCTGGTAATCTATCACATCAATCAGATCAGATATTGTTGATAACTTAMGCATAGGGCCTTTGCTGATCTGGTACATTTTGACTGAAGTGCCTTTGGAAGCATTTGCASGAGCAGCTTTACAGGAACACTTTCAGGGGAGGAAATTTTGGGAAAGCAATGCCGAGGAGCTGCTGAGGATGGGCTAACAGGAGGTAGAGTTGCCCTGGATGGGTGATACTGCCCAACTTTTCGCGGCGTGTGTGTGTGTGTGGCCTAAGATTGGTTTTATGCAGACTATGAAGTGATCAGAATTAAATGAACTTAGTACACTTTAAGACATTATGGGTTGCTTATTGAGAAATACTCTGTATCTTCAAGTATTTAGGGGTTCTCCTTATTCAATACAGAAAAACATCATCTTTTGTGGTGTTTAAATGAGTATTTTTCAGGCTTGGCTTCAACAGAGGAAGCTGGGCCATAGTTGTACTCGTAGATAGACGTCCAGGTTTAGATCAGAAATCGGTTCATCCTTGTTTTTTTTCTAGCTATGATCTTTTTTTTTTTTTTTTTTCCTAGCCATGGAAACTCTTAGAAATATTATAGGCAACCAGATCTTGGCATTTTTCCTGTAAGCAGGGAATAATAATAATAATAAAAAGTATTTTACAACCTTGTGTCTTTGTTAATGGAATTATTTTACATGTATTTCTCTTATGGTTAAGATAAATTTGTATTATTTAAGTAAGAAAAGAAGATTAAACACTGGGGTAGTAAAATAACCAAAGATTTCACATTGTGCATTTACCTCTCTTTATAGATTAAAAGATCTGTGTTATTTGAAAATGTTAAATTTATTTCCTATATAAAACTATGTAGAAATGTCTGGGTATCTGAACTCTTTGTAAGCTTATCTGGAAAACTCCTTTTGTGATTTCTTTTACTAATACATTTCAAATAAAACTTCGTCCTGATTTTTTATAATAATACCAGAAAACAGAAAATATGCTTTATTCTAAAAATAATCCCCAATTCTAATAAATTACATGCAAATGCCCTCTTTTAAAAACAAAATTAAGTAGAAACAGAGGGAGTTGTAAAGGCTAATACTTTTTATAAGGGGCCCTTACATACATTTCAATGCACGTTCTTAAAAATGCAATGTTCTTAAAAACAGTCAGATTTTCTACATTATGTTATTTCCAAGATCCTTGGGCTTGTTTATATATGACACTCAAAAAATTAATTTGCATTAACTAGAATTATGAATTGCAGTAGACTAGTTAGATTGCATTAAATCCTCGTTCATCATGCATTCAAAATTAGAGCGGCCTTAATTTAATTTATCTTAGTTTATTTTGGAAGTGAACTAAGCTTCATGGAATTAACATAATCCTGATTGAGTATCTGTGCTCGAGTTTAACTGGTTTAACAACTTCTCTTTAAAACTAAATGGGGATTGTTTTCATGCATTCTTCGTTGATCCTCAGAATTGTTTCTTAAGTCAAAACACCTTGAAATGCCTCTGTGCCTGTTTTGGCAAGGGAAGTGGAGCCGGGGCTGCCCTCCACATGGATGCGAGATCAGGGCAGGGCTCTGAAAGGAGCCTCTTTCACCATCCCTCTAGGCTGGGCATGGCCTGGGCTCTTGGGGCATCTAGTGGTGCATGGGAAGCAACGGGTTGCTGGGAATGGTAGGGAAAGGGGAATCTCTTCAGGCGGATCTACCTTTGGTGGAAGAGTGAGCTGGAAGTGCGATTTTAGTTGGTACTAAACACTATAGCCAGGATGTACATTCATTGCATATCTACTTTTCTTCATCATGTTTGGACCAGTCAAAGGTACAGGCAGATGAATGAACTGCCATATTGGGCCTTTTTAAGGAATATCGTCATGTCACATCWGATTGCAGTGCTTAAATTTGACTCTTGAAGGCATCTGGGTTTTAGAAGATGGTAGAAGTGGGATTTGGCCTTCTGGCTGGCCTACTCTTCTGATCTAAAGCATGGGAGATGATTTATTATTTGTTAAAGGTTAGTGACCAGAAACTAGGTGGGGTTGGAATAAGCTAGTCTCAGCCTAGTTCTTGGAAAAGAGTTGAGATATTTTAAATAACAAAATACCTAAAGAAATAAGTGAACTTTTTTTTTTTTTTTTTTTTGTTACCTTTTTTTGTTACCACCTAATCTGTGGATTATGGTGACAGAAAAGTGTAATCTCTTTCCTGGCCTCCTCCTTATACATGCTAAACATTTAAATTTTCAGTAGTTTTATTTTGCTGACTATGTACGTAATTTCATTAATTGTGATAGTTTGCAAGAACAAATTCACTGTGAGTGTATTCTGCGATAGTTTTAGTGCTATGCCTGATTATAAGTGCATGCTCTTCTACTCTTCTATGCATGTAAAGGTTAAAATGTTTGAGCAGGTAAATATTAATTCCTGTCAGGTAGAAGTATAGTGCTTGATACATCTTATACACCCATTTTCCTGTATTTACATATAAAGCTTGGAAGGTAGAAAAAAGAAGGAAAGAATAAAGGACAGTTATCCCTGATCCAAGGCATTCTCAGCCTTCTGAGTAACAATAAGACATAGTAACTTCTGTCAGCTATCTTGTAGTAAAAATATTATCACTTTTTTTTTTTTTTTTTTTTTTTTACTACCTTACAATTTTGCATACTGAGCTTTTGGATGAACAAATAGCATTATTTTGCAGGATTTTCTGATGTTAGTCTGAAAATGATTGTTGCTACTCTTTGATTTAATGGCAATGTGACCTCTGTTAGTGCTTATCTGATGAACTACATCCTTTGAATGTCTGTTTTCCAAGCTGTCAAGCTAATACCTTTCTCAATTCCTCCCCCGCCATGTCATAATAATTGTATTTAAGTCCCATGACAATCTTCTGTGCTCAGAATATTTTCAAAAGATTTATTTGCATTTTTATCCTGAATAAATTAAAATAATTCTGTAGGAAATGTCTTCATAGGACTCGAGTTTCCATATCTTTCTATTCTGGCTCTTTTTTTCCTAAGCTAGTGGAGTAGTTAACAATTCAGAGGTAAAAGAAATGCAAATAATTCTTAAATATACATTGAGAAAATCTCTTGGGTGTTGAAGAAATAAGATTACATATTAGGAATATTTGAAAATTCATTGAAGTTAATAAGAGCTCAAAATTCTAAATTTTGGTTCACTATAATTTTATTTTTGATGACTTTTTTTATTTTCAAAAAAATGCAAGGCTTGCACAAGCTAACACTTTGACCACTTTTATAGCAGCAGGCTGAATGTGAAGAAAGAAATGTAGTTTTCTTGCAATTGGAAAGCAAAATCTAGTTTGTGATATGAAAATATACACTCAAGATAAAGATACCAAAAATCATGGTACTCCAACTGCCGGTTTTTTTAATTTCAAAATTGTGGGTTTTTTTCTAGTGTCTGTTAAATTGTTTATAGTTACCAAGTCATTGGGTCATTCCATTGTGAATGTGGAATTGTGAGAAAGACTGAATGTGTTAATAGGCAATATTAATTTCCTGAAGTATTTCTTTAAAAATATATGCAAAGTAGTATCACAGGTTGTGGTTTTGCAGCTGTTTATGATATAACAGTCAATAATATCTAACACAAGAGCTGAACACATATTTTAAGGCAGATAATTGTATAAAGATTCCCTTACACAGATGGTTCCTTCATAGTAGGTCCCAAATGATCAAATGATCCTGAAGTGTCATTATACAAGAAGCAGGAAAGTCTGTCTGATGTGCAGTGGTACATCAAAATTATAAATGTCCAGCAGAGTTTGACTTCTTGCAGCAAAAGCCATAGGAAAACATGTACACACTCATAGATAAAAGGACAAAGATCAGAATTTCTTAGTTCTTTCTTAATTATTTTTCCTTATTACTTTTTCTTGTGTTAATTTCAGACTACAAGATCATTTACATGCATGTAGAAAAAAATGTTATATTCTTTTTCTTGCTGCTTGTTGTCCTGCTGGAGAGGGGGTTTCTGATAACTAAAACATTGTACAGCTACTCTTTTTGCTTTTTTATTTTTCTTTTTCCTGCTRGTTTTAAATAAACTGGATAGCTTGCTTATCAAGTAGAATGTGGAATGCAATAGAAAGTGGAAAAGTGAAAACTAAAGCTCAGTCCTGTCTAGATAGCCTGATGTACCTGGCGCACYACAGGATGCCGAGCCGTGGCCTACCTTCCTTGTACAGGGGCAGAAAGCCGATTTCCTCCTTTGCTTTGCACCCTRCTGAGTTGTGTAACGTGCACAAATTCATACCAGGAATTGTTTTTCCCTTTTCCTTTGTTTCCCTTTTCCATTTTACCCCTTACAAGACAGTTAATGTTGATGAARCCCTGTTGTTATATTTGTAAAAGAATAGTTCTGTGTGTGTTAATTAARTATGTGGCTAGTACCCTAAGCTCCACATGGGTGAGATGTTCTCTTCTGGGTGTCTCTGGAACTGTGAGCTGCCCATTCCCCTTTGCAGGTCCTTCCTAACTGCACTTTACTTCCCTGACAGCTCATTTGTGCCTTGATAGTTCTACTCAAGTTCACCAACTGTTCAGGACTGTTTACCCCAGGGTAATGACTGGATGTTCTGAATACAGAATATGTTATTGTAGGAAAACAGATTAAAAAGGAGTGTTAAGGCACATTTAAAAAAGTTCACAACATTTCATAGGTTGTATGTTCATATTGGCTGTTCCAAGACTACTCTAAGAACTAGGGTTTTGCTGGACTGGAGCTGTGCAAATAGAAAATGGGGCAGTCATTGCATGAGGAAGCATCTTCACTTATGCCCAATTACCAGAACTCCTGTGTCCAAACATTTTTTTTTTTTTTTTTTTTTTGCAGTAGCTTTAAGCAACTTTTAAAACAATGTATTTTCCCTTCAAAAATCTCCACAGGGAAACTTTCTGGTTAATCAAAGGCTGGTTCTTCAAAAAAACACTGAAGATGTATCAGGATGGAGATTTATTAGCTTCCTCAGAGAGGAGCTGTAAGGAAAGGTTAATTACCTGTAGCCCAAAGGCATTAAGTTAGCAAGACATTTTAAAGCTTAGCATTAGAGAATCAGGACTCCACTTTAGATTTAATAAGTGACTTGAATCAAAATTAATTTAAGAAGTATAATATGTTTTTAGATTAGAAATAATTTACAGTATAATAAAATTGTCCTTACTGTATTATAAATTCTGTTTTTTCTAGACTTCAGCAGCATTGAGTAGAACGTGGATGAATGCTGTGGTTGAACAAATGAGATTTTGCAGGAGCTTGCATTACTTGGTATGAGTGAGCTCTGCATAATGTGAATCAAATAGATAGGGAAGATRGGGAAAAAGCCTAAAGTTGGTAAGAAATGAACACATATTTAGAACAGAAAATAAATATCATACTTTGAGTACCATGTTATACTAAGTTCTTTTACAGAACTGTACATATTTGAATCTCTTATGGGGGTAATAATGGGTATATAGACTGAATGCCAATTTATTTTTCAAATTCCACAGGTAACAAGCTGCTATCCCCTTTTTGAGAGAAGTTTTTTATTTTAATGTGATGTGTATGCAACATCTGTACTTCAAATAAAATGTCACAAAAATACACACAGTTCATATAAATATATGATATAAATTCATTTTTGAGGTGAAATATGGCTTGTTTTTGCTGAAATTGGTCTCATATGGTTCATTTTATGATTGGAAGCAGAGGGGAGAAAAATCCCATTGGTGTGTGCTTATGATGACAACTAATGCAAAGAAGCCTTGGAAGAAGCACTAGTGTCGCTGTTAGATTATCATTTACTCGCTAATTCTGATCAGAAGTTATACAATCATCAAATTTACCTAAACCATTTGAAGACTAATGTATGTAATGTGTGTATGATAGCTTCAAAGATATATAACAGTTTTGTTAGAGCTGCTGGATGTTCTGCATTCTTTTTTGATCCACCTTTTGTGAGATGAATTTGCAATTGGGACGATTACTATTTTGCACCCAGAGGCGTTTACAATAGCAGAAAAAGTCATTAAAGTTACCACCAGRTAGGATATGATACTGTTCCTGTTCCACGCACTTCTGCAGAGGGAAAATATGCAAGAACGTGTCCTTTTTCCTCTCCTCCCAGTCCGCTGGGGACTGATAAACAACTGGTTTCTTTGCCATCACTCGGGGCAAGTGCAGGTTTGGTGGAGCGGCCGCAGGAGGGTGTTTCATTAGGTATCTTCCTCTGCTATTAAAGCTGCTATAAAGTAACGTGGAGCCTAGCCAAAACCTACCAAGTTTATCTGAAGTAACACTTGCAGCGTTGTGGAAGTATGAGGCTGAGTAATGGTACGAAAATAGCAAGTTATTTTGGGGAAGAGCATATGTTCTGTAACAATGAGAAATTGGTATACAGATAAAAAGAAATTAGGTGTCTAAATATAAATTTCAGATGAGAATGAYCTGTGAGTTAGTGCCACAGATCCATTCTATAGATGCAGTCATTAAAGGTTGGCTGTTTTTTTTTTCCTCTTTTAAACAGTTATTTAAAGAAGCCTCATCATTGATAAAGAGCAGTACTGCCTTAATGGTGCACATTTTGCAGTCTGTAATAGTATAGATAAGAGGGGCTCTTTMTATTGGATTACACGCTGATATACAGGGTAAAACACAGCAATAATTACATGTTCTTTTTTCCTCCAGAAAAAGGTATATTGCAGAWCTATACTATTTGTGTGCTATTTAGAGACCCTGACAGCCAAATGCARCTATCTTCTGCTGGAATACACGGTGAGGAAAACATTGGAGCAAACCATAATCCACTGGTTATTTGGGAAAGTATCTAGATATATGTGTTTAAAGGTATTGGAATGCAATTTTTGGTGCAATTGTTTGTGAAAATTTTCCCTGTTTGGTGCAAAGTTTATGCTGTTTAAAAGAGAGAGGAAAAAAAAGTTATTTGATGATTTAAAATTTTGTCCAAAGAAGCCATGCCATGATTTTATTTCATGGCAGAGACTTTACTATAAAGTGAACATTGTTTATTAGTTCACTTAGAAATATGCACTGTACACTTTATACCAAGCCCCTTGAAATTTCTACCCTTAAATGTATTTTTGTTTAAGGTCCTCCTTAAGTAATTGGAGTTTGGTGAATAAAACAGTTATACTGAAGAGCAGAACAAGAGATTAGGAGGTTAAATTACAATTAGATTTGGAATAACTAAAAGCTAAAGCATTACCAAATGAAATCCACGTAGAGTTGCTCTGTTCATCAAGTTCTACATAGTCAGGGTACAGGTTTTTTGAAAGCTTCAAGAATGATTATATAAAACAAAATCTTCATTAAAATTTTACTTCTCAGGAGGTTGAAAATACTAGATGTTATGACAGTTTCTCCAGAGCAAATTCCATTTTCATTTGATTTGAGGATGAAACTTTTGTTTCTTTCCTGAATTATTTGCACTTCAAAACTTGAAATGCCACTTGCTGCCAGTAAGAAGGGTATGAACACACAGGACTTGCCTTTCAGAAAAGGAAGAAATGGTGTCAAAACACAGACATACAGAATTCAGGAAAGGRAACCAAGGGATGAGGGGAAGGGGCAAATTTAAGTAATTCAGCTGGCATTAGGCACATAATTTCTCCTTTTTTAAAGCATCAATGAGTAATCAACCAGAATTGATTAATGACTTGATAAACTACTTGTGTTGCTAGGGAGAAAAAAAATAAAAGAAGGTTTCAAAAAAGGAGAGAAAATGATTGAGAAATTAGAAAATAAAGAAAGAAAAAAATCTTTAAGGGCATTTCTGTCTGTTTCTTCAAACACTTTCTCCGTAATGCTGAAAGTATGAGAGGAAAGGTAAATACAGTAACTTCAGCTCTTGCATTTATGATTCTCYGAAAAAGGGAGGTCAGTTTCCCATGAGCCAATAGTGATCACTGTGTCTAAAGTAGTGCCAAAAACTGGGAGTATGGGAGTTAAAGTAGTCTTTATACTTTTAACACTTTCACACAGAAGTGTGTATGCAGAATTTGGCACTATTTTTTAATGCTTAATGGTAAAGTTAAAAAAAAAAAAAAACTTATAATGAATTTAAGGATTTTCCTGTAGATCTGTTCCAGAGGTAATTTTTGGCGCAGGAAGTGCAGTTCCTGCCTGGCTTATGTACTCTTTTTTTTTTTTTTTTTTTTTTTTGTGTGTGAAAATAAGCTTGCAGATAGAGTGCCTGTTTCATATCCAGATCTTACCCTAATACAGATTTTGAGTTCAGCTTGGAAACTTAGAAATGGTAGGTGAATCATTGACAAAAGAAAGACAAGAAAAGGCAGACACATCTGTAGCCCCTACAACCAGCTGTGAAATCTTTGCAGTTACAGAGTAGTAAACCCATAAGCTGTTTGGCTAAAATAGGCAGTTGAGGTATGTTGAGTTGAAGCCTCTTTGACCATTCTCATATTGGGACTGTAGGAAAAATGGAGGATACTAAATTATCTTTGCTAATAGGGGGCAAGTGTTTAATGGCATGTTTTCTCTGTAGAGAACTTTCTAGTACTCTATTTTACTTGTTTATTCATGTGATGTAAAAAAAGCTCTATCCAAAACACTCCTCATTCAGTGCTTTGTGCATCCATACCATATGTTAAGAGAAAGATAAAGAGTAGTTGAAATAGTCAAAGCAGCAGCTCTTGTCCTTTCCCTCCCTCCCCACCCACACTTGGAGTCTGTTTTCCCCTGCACCGTTTTCCCCTCCTGTACATGTAAATTCTTCAGATGTACTAAGTTGATGTTTTTTAAAATCATATGGGATTTTGTTATTTTGCTATTTTTGAGTCACATTTTTTGGGTATGATTTTAGATTCTTTAAAACACTGGACTGGTTTATGCATGCTACAATAGCATGTATGCCAGAATAGGTATGTTAAAGTTGAAACACTGAAAGGTGAATGAACAAAATCGCTGTGAGTTTTTTGAAGTACTGCCACAATAACTACACAGATTTGTGCAACAAATTTGTAACATTTGTATGTTTTCTAAGAGTTAAAAGAAACTTAAAAGAGTCCAGGAAACTCAGTGTTTTGACTTGATTTAAAATATATAATCTTGAGTGAGAATTTACATCAGGTGTGACTTGTATATTCTACTACTCTGTCTTATTTCCATAGCTGCTCCTTCCTACAGTAAATGTGCAGAATAAGAGAGGGCAAAAGATCTCATCCTGTCTGATCTAATCTTGCTTTTAATTTTTTTCATTCTGGGCATCCTGTGACAGTCATTTTTAGCAGCTGGATAATAAACAGCTCCAAATGTTTGATTTGTCCTCTTTCATGCTGACAATACAGGAARCACCTAGAACACAGCATGAAGACGGTGTGTATGTATGTGGTGTGCATACAATATGGGGCTGTTAGAATAAATGTTTCAAAAGACAGTATTATTTCATGCTGAAATACCCGTGGACAGCCATAAAACTGATAATTTGTGTTGTATAAGCATTTTGCAAATGAGATATCGCAGTATGATAGATTGAAAGCCACTGTGTTTTTGCCATCAGTGGCTTGGCGCTATATTTATGATGCTGCTCTCATATGCTAAGAACCTTAGCACAAAGAGGTGTGTTAGTGCCTGAAAATGAATAATTTATCTCACTTCAGGACTTTTACTTGAAATAAGCAGTCCTTTGCAACAGCTTGACATGTATTGCTTTAGCAGTCTGTTTTTTAAAAAACAGCTGTGAGGAACTGGCCATTTCATGTAATAAAGGTAATGGGATATTAGATCATGAGAAAAGGTGTTATTTAGGAAAATTAACTTGCCCTAAAAATAGGTTTAGAAGTTCCAGCATCTTCAAAGTTTTTTTTTCACACAGTGAGAATACATCATATAAGAACAAATATCTACAAAATATGGTTTATCTTCTGCCCGTGGAACATAAATAACCTAAGAACACAGAGAACGTGAAATAATTGTTTGTGACTATCACTCATCAAGGAGGCAGCACTGAACTTTCTTGGAGTGAATCCATSGAGGAACAGCTTGAAGGGTTCATACTAGCACTGATCCACACACAAGTTGCATTTGTTGTGAGTAGTTTGAAAGTACTCCTTTATTTTTTTTATGTGATTTTTTTCCCCTTGTTTAACATGACAGAGGATGGAAGGTACTCATTTAAATCGGTGCTTATTGAAGTCTTCTTTGTAGATGAGAGCTTCAGTTTCTTCGTATKTTAGAAACAGAGAGGCCTCCAGGCCTCCATCTGCAGTCAATTCTGCTATTCCCTGTAATGTGAGTAACTCCAGAGCTTCCTTATGGAGGGCCTCTCCTAAGCCCAGGCAGGGCTAGTGCACGCAGTGCTGCCTTGACCCCAGGAACAGGAGTCTGGGTGACTTGTGCTCGTGAGAGAAGCTTGCAGGGCCCCCAAACCCTATGGCATGTTAGATGCTTCACTGTYGCCGTGCTCCCGTGGCGCTGCTGGAGGGGCCTGTCTGCATGTTGTCATGGGCAGTGTTGGCCCTCTGAGCTTTTCCAGTCCTCTGAATGGCTCTGGAGCCTGTCCCTAGACACTTTTGAGGAAAAGCTTCCAAATTTTGAAACAAGTACTCCAAAAAAGYCCTGCTTTGCCTATGCCTCTGACTTGTTTCCTCCCAGCACAGCCATATTGGCTGTGCAGTGAAGTGGAGGTCAGAGCTGACAGATCGGAAAAAATTCCTTCCAGRCTCCATGGTTAGTGAAAGATGGATCAGCTCCWTGGTCCTGCTCACATTATCCTACAMAAGTCTGTGTCAGCAGGAGTTTGTTCTTCGGTGGCAGTACTGGCTTAGTCAAAGTTCAACATTTGCAGAGTCCTCTAAAAGACTCATTTCTTTGGCAGAGTCCTTACTGTGTTCCCGGTTATCTAAAGGAACTCTAGAGTGTTTGGGTAAAGTCAAATAAACATCAGGAAAACTCTGTGTTTTAACTCAGTTGTGACTGGAGAGCTTGTAAATCCTAGAAGGTAATCAAGGGTTCCCTCGACACTGAGAGATTTGGTGGGGGGAAAAGGGAGGGGGGATACAATGCCAAAAAAAGTACCATTTTGCTAGTAATTTTAAAAACAACTAAATTTTGTGACGCAATAGGCCAGGGTGACATCTGCATAATATAGTTATATTAACGCAGGTGATTATATCCTTTACCAAAATATTTTTTAAATTTATGCCTAAAGAATTGCTGCTACAGCAGCCAAGTATTGARCTTTACAGTGGCTTTTGTAAACGAAGGAGACCTACCAGTTCCTTGTACATTTTCTCAGTATTTCAACAGCAGAAATGAAACTGGCTTTGAGGATTACACCTGAAGGACTTCTTGGTGGTCCTTACAGTAACATAATGGCACCTCTTTGCTTTCATACAAAAAGAAAGAGGTGCCATTTAACTTCATTGCTTTCGTACAAAAAGAATGAAGGTMAATAGACTGGCATTTAATTGATCTGCCTGTCAGTATTTTAATGTGGCTCTGTGTAATAGTTAAAAGTCAGCCTTAAAAAGGGACCATTTATGTTTTGTTCACATGAACGCCTTTTTCTAAAAATCGCTCTCCCTCACCCTCTCCCTAGGCAAAGATGATATAAAGAAAGAGCAAGGGAAATGAAACAAGCTGTCTAGATTTGTGAAAGTTGCACTTCCTCAAGGAATTTCAGCAAACTGTAACAGCTGTTCTAAATGAGGATCAGAACAGTTTAGATATTTTTATTTGTTTTTATTTCAGATAGGAAGAACTATAATGATTTCTGAAGAGAACAAAAACGATTCTTAGTTTGTTCTTTCCGTAACTATGGGTTATACTGGAAGAAAATAGATATTTAATATATAAAGCTAAAGTTTCCCTATTTTTGTCATGTTCTGCTTTTCAAAATGAAGAATCCAGATTTTTTTTTTTTTTTTTGCTGTGTTGTTTTTAACATAGTAAGTGCATTTATTAAATAGAGCAATTTTTCCATTTGTAGAAGTGGAATGAGCAGAAGAATAGACAGCACGGATGCTGTGGTTAATGAAAAATGTTTTATGCTACCTGTCTATCCTCACAGAATAACTTATATCTTATATATGCTTGATAAGCCAGTTTGCAAATGAATGCTGAGGTTTTCAGATTTTTTTTTATTGTTTCTACTAGAGAAGAAGATAGTGTCCTCTTTGTATGATGCAACCCATAGCATTATTAATTTAGATCTGTTCTTGTTACTTTAATAACTGCTTTATCTCACCTTGGGTTCCTCCTGATGCGCAGAACGGCACAGGTGGGTAGAGGAGAACTGTAGGATCTGCAGCTTTGCTTCTGCTTTGAACTCGGAAGACCAGGATTTGGGGATCTTAGGGAAAAGCATTGAAAGCTTTTTATAGTGAGGTGGGTTTGAATGGCAGTTTGTTTATTTAGTAACTAAGGAGATCATCCGAGAGCTACTTCTTAGAGGTTATTCTAAGTGTAGTTTGATTCTTTTGGGATATAGTAAAGATAAATAAAGTACTACTCCCTTATTGATTTGTTGTTACAGAAATGTTTTGCCTGGCTCTCTGAAATGATTTATTTGAATATACGTATCTTGAAAATGGTACCTAAATAGTGGTGATGCTAATGTCATTAGGCATTTACAGGAAAGCTTATCTACAAGGAAAAAAAATTCTCACTTCTGTGATGGTTCTTCATTTTTCTCCAYCTAACACGTGCTTTATTTGGCCTGAGTGGATTAATCTTTGTTTCCAAAAGACACAAAATGTTACACTGCTCAGTGAGTTGGTATAAGTTCTATATAAGGTCATCTTTCCTGCATCGATGAATGAGGCTGAATGAGCTCAGTTGTACTCAACTCAGTAAAGGAGGACACATCTGCCCCAGCTCAAGGKCTTGTCCTTTGGTTAAATTGATTTCTGTTCTGAATCATACTGCCAACAACTGTATTTCTATAATATATGTATTTTAAATAATTAATTAATATGTCTTATTACACTTGTAATTTCTGGACCACTCATGGGTAGGAAATTCAGGGAACAAGGTAAAGCTGCCCAGAGAATTTTCTGAGGTAGACAACTCTTGATCTGATTGACCTTTTTTTCATATGTGATGTTGGTAGTAGCACTGCACCTGATTTAGGCAGTATTAGGAAATTTTAAATTAGGATTCTTGTGGCTGGGCTAGCAGACCTAGCACGTGGTTGCTTTTGCTTGTGTTCAACAGTATTATAAACACTACCTTGTCCAGCTGTTGCCTACTCACCTTCATCACCAGATGGAGATCTATTTAGCGAGCATTACAAACCCTTGGAAAATAACAACACAACACACGCTAGTTAGAGCTATATTTCATCCCTTTTGTATTGTAACAGATAGTACACCTCTGGTTTCACAAAGAGTAAGCAAAATATGATATTGTATGTAGCAAGGAAGGAAAACAGAATGCTTTTAAATGATTGTGTAAAAGCTTTTATGCTGGGAATTCTTTGAATAACTTTCATAATTCAAATATATATTTGTTTATTTTAAAGAACTAGGTGGACAAATTCAGAAAAGTGAGGAGAAAAGGAGACTAATCCTCTTCAGCAGACATGCAGAGAGTCTGAGGGCATAATGGAGAAAATTGTTCATGAGGATAATGATTGTTTCACAGAGAATGTTTGTAGCACATAAATACTGCAATAMATGTTAAAAATATGAGATAATGACTTTGCCTTTGGATGAAACAGTGCAGTAATGCCTTCAGAAATGGAAAAGAATAATTAAAAAAAAAACTTTAGAGAACACATTTCCTTGGCATGTGGAATGTGTCTAAAAAAACAACACTACCCTCCTCTCCCCCCTGCCAAATTTACAAGAATGAATGTAGTGGAAGGCCTTCAAACTGCTCCAGATCTAGCAGGATCGGATTCATTTGCATTGGTGCAATCATTACAAATGAGGAAAAAAGATATTTTTAAGCCAAAGGASACTTTAATGTAAGAAGAAATGGTCATAGATAAGCCACGAGTGTGCATATGTTAGAAACCTTTCAGTGGGAAGTTAGTAGGGGATGGTGGAAACCCTGAGGAGTTAGTCCCTTATGTGTTTATCAGTAGAACTGTGTGAGATGGTTGCTTACTGTGCCAGGAAATTGCCTTGAAACAGGTAGGCAGCATCACTTACAGAATCACAGAATGGTTGAGGTTGGAAGGGACCTCTAGAGATCATCTAGTCCAACCTCCCTGCAACTTAGTCACACTTCTATTTCATCTTCCCTCCTGCTGAACAAAATTCTTTCTCACAATCACGCAAAAATACATGTTTTCTCCAAGTTCTGGAGGGTGTATCCACTCCAGATCCTGTCTCCTTCCTTTCCTTTCCCCAGCAGGAAGGGAACCTTTTCCTCAGAGGCTATTTAGTAGGCAAATATTCAAGGAATCAATGGTACTATAGACTATGAACCATATACTGTAAAATGGACTATGAAGTCTTTTGCACTATCATGATATAGTAAACGGGCCTTGGGAATATCCACCTGGATGCCAAGTTACCAGCAAAATGCACCAAGAATGCCATTAGAATTGGCGTGCCATGAACAAGAATAGTCACAGACACATATGTACTTCTGTTGGATACGGTGAAAAATCTTCTGAAATGCACTTTCCCAAAAAAGCTATTTGACAGCCTTGAGTCGTGCATATTTTGGGAGGTGGGAAAGAATGCAGTTCCTTGTGGCCTTGCTAGTGTGGTGGCTTTTATTTTTTTTAATGTGGAGAAAGAAGCTGGACATTGATTGAGGTCATGATTTATCTCATGTCCTCAAAACCTGCTCAAAATTAGACTCTTTGGACACTAAATCTTTGATATACTTTACAAACACACAAGACCACAAATGTAAAAATAAACTTGGCCTGTTCCTGTTGCTTCACTTTAATCAGAATGTCTTTAGCTGGTTTCTGTTGTTTTAAGGCACAAAAAACAAAGGAAGATTTTTTTTTTTTTTCGTCTCCCCACAACTGCTGTTTCTGAAAATGAGGACTTTTTCAGTGGGTTTAAGGGAGTTAAATCAGGACACTGAGGTTGTGAGTAATATTTAATTAGGTAGCATCCCATGTTCAYGGTTAGATGTGTAAATGCTGAGGCAATGGCTAAAACAAGCGTGGGAGAGTTTCACCCACTACTTTTCTGGACAAGTGTTGCTTTTGAGAAGCTGATAGGCAACTGTCTCCTAATCTCATCTTTTACTAATAAAAAATTTCTCAGTGATTTGCTGTCACAGCAAGAGGCAAGTGGTTGGGATATTACAAAGAATTATGGCTCAGGGCAAGGAGAGCTGTGAGATTCAGCAGGGAATCATGTCAAACATTCGGTGCATCGTTTCCTACTGGAAGTGATCTTTGCTTTCTGAAATCAGCACAAAAGCAGGGATACTCTCCATGCTTCTGCTAACATGCAGGTTGAGAGAGAGAAGGTCTTATTTCAAAATGCTGACGTGCAGGGGTGAGGCCGAGGTTTGCATAACGGCATCTGAATCTTTGGGCTTAATTTTGCATTTTGGAAGAGTGCCAAGAGCAGTTGGTGTTTTTCCCTTGCTGCAGTGTGGTGCTCTGTGCTGTGTAATAGCTCCTGGCTTCTTGGAGCTTCCTTTAGAAGCTCTCTCTGRAAATCCCAAAGTCAGATGGATCAATTCTGTTAGGTACCTTAGCTAATGATATATACAGATAATTTATTCTTCCATTCCCACCGCTGCAAAGTGGCTTGTGTTTTATTACGGCAAGTTTATCAGTCCAAGGCAGCAATGATAAAAAATACACTGAGGCAAAACTTTGCTTTTTCCAGAGGCCTTTCCCCCCCCCCCCCTCTCTCCTCCTCCAAGCCAATGAGGATCTTTACTGCTTGGATATAGAGTCAACTATCTTATTATGGCTATGGCTCTGGGACATCTGTTTTTGAAACACTGTAATAATCCTGCAAAACTTCTGTTTTGGCTTGTTTTGTTTTGCTTTGTTTTATTTTTCACAGATGAAAGGAGGAACTGGGATGGTAAGTTGAATTATGAGCCCACAGAGTTAGGCACTGCTGTGAGAAGTGGGAGGGAATAGCAGAACCAGCGAGTTGACTAACCACTTCCCTTCATTGTTGCTTTTAATTTTTTTTGCTGATACAATATTAGAACAGCCTTGCTAGCTTTCTAAACCACCCGGAGCTACAGAAATGAGACCATGAACGCCCTAACGGGTAAGTTCTTTTCATTTAAGATCTATGCTGAAAGTTAATTTGGAAGTGGTGTTCAGGGATTAAAATGTGCATAATTGATTTATGTGAGTTTTTCATAATTATCAGAGATATGATAAAGTGTGTTGTTCATAGTAAACAAATCTAAATAGTAACATTCCTGCCTCAGCAGGCATTTTTTTTGCAYGGTCATGAGGGGTGTATTCCCTTGCTAATTTGCAAGCTAAGGACTGAAGCTTCAAGRCAAATATGAGCCTGAAAGATCTAAGTTTAGTTTAGTTTTGTTTCAATTGGTCGCTATCTGTCCCCATTAGTTTCTTATTCTAAGTAGTCCTTCACATCCTGCCACAGASCTGAAGCAGCCTCATGTTGATGTTGGCAGTCATTGCTGTTTGGTGACTGGAGAATAATTGTTTCATGATTTCTGTTGCAGTCCTATTAGTAATAATTRTTGTTAATAATTGGATGTAATGGGCTAAAGCACGGTTGCAGATATCCCCTTTTGCTCTTTTTGCCATGCTCCTGTTACATATTTTCATACATATTAAAATAAACAGACAAGCCTTTTGCAGTTATTTCTCTACTAAATACTGTACATAATCTGACATCTTACAGTGGATATTCAGTATACTAACAGTATACTTACAGTATTCAAGGCTAGAAGAAACTTACAATTACATTACRCTATATAAATGTTATTTACATAATAACATTTATGCTTGTGCTTACAAAAATCATATATAAAGTTTGTATGAAGTACAAAATTTTTACTGGTCTGACTCTCATTTAGATCAAATTCTCAGTACACAACCAAAAGTTGTAATGTGGTTTCAGCTGTAACAGGGCCTCCTTCTTGTTGTATTTATAATGTGTCTGTCATGTGGCTAAAGATACTCAAAACTACAGAAAGACACTCCAAGTTCAGGATCTGTTTCATGGCATTGATACTCTGACTTGTGTCTTTAGAATATTTTTTTACTTAATAGCTTTATTTAAAATGTACTGGCAACTTCTTAATGATGCCTTTCCTATTAAAAACAAGATATATCTTTTTTTTTTCTTCTAGAGAGGCTGTAATTAATAAGTTGAGAATACATTTTAGGTTCTTCATTCTAGACCTGGTGCCAATACCTTACTACTATCTTAATGCATATGCTAAGCACTCTTGTGAGAAGTTGCTTCATATTCACATTAATACATTCTAATTTCTACAGTGTTTGTTTACAGTATGACTTCTGTTTTCTGATTGTATTTGGATATTCACCTTTAAAAGATAAAAATATTAAGTGAGATATATTGTAAATTCTGTGAGGTTAGCAAACATAGAATTTTTGAACTCGCTCCATTTAGTCTGTAACTGAAAAACAGAATAATTCAATTTGAGCCTTG
>NW_020454161.1:1454161-1521369 GCF_003342845.1 Nothoprocta perdicaria
AAAGAAAAAGGAAAAAGAGGGCTATTTAATGAAAATGTGGTCCTAATTTCCTAATTGATGGCTTACAAGAGGCAGCCCAAAACCAGCCTAGGACTGAGTGGGTTCCATAGCAGGGCCAGGGTGCAGGCTCCAGCAGTAGTGAGCAAGGCAGGTAACTGACTGCACGGCCTGCCTTTTGAGGCCGCTCATGTCCATCACCTGAGCAAAGTGAATACAATTAGCAAGCAGCCTGTTCTTCCTGGAGTGACCAAAGGATAGAAATACGCTTGTTTTGAAGAGACGTTAACAGCTAATACTGCCTGCTGGCTCCTTATTTTGAAGCCAGTTGCCCTTCTTTTATGCAGCCACCCAGCGACGCGAGCTCCTCTGGAAGCCCTCCGAATTTCCCCTGGTTTGTGTTCCTAACAGATTTCAGCAGCTCAGTGTTCGCTGTACTGAAGCGTCTGCAGCCAGTTCCTCAGCAAACCTACACAGTGTTTAACATTTTGGCAGACCTTGTCATGCCAACTGAACTGGAGTTGGCAGCAGAGAAGCCAAGGAAGCCGCGCGGCTTTATCCTTTGCCCCCACTTCGCCTGCAGCGCGGCGTGGCAGCACTAAAGCCACCGGCCTTTCTGTGTCAAGCATGGAAGGCTCCGTGTCCCTTCCCAGGTGCCTAATAAAGGCAAGTCCACGGTTGGAGCACTAATAAATGCTCCTTTCTCTCCCAGCTGCCATTTTGGGGGAACCTAACATGGTGAAGTCCTTTATTCTGTCAGACTTGGCAGAAATTGCTCTATGAATTCAGACGTTATTGTGATGAGGGACTAACGGATAAGTTTCATTTCCTTAGGAAACCAGGCTAAAAATAAATTTCTAGCCCTCCTGTGTGTAGAGAAAATTTTAAAAATGTTAGTACCAAAGTTCTGGTATAATAGGAGGCAGAAAGGGATTGGTTTAAAAATATGACTTYTTAGTCAAACAGTTGGAGGAACCTGTCATTTGATTTTTAAGGTTTTGGGTTGTCAGTTCTGTTTCCTCTTCTCTTTACCATTCCAGTCTGCTTAGCGCTGTTCCCAAGACATCTCCTACTGGTCTTAGGAAACAGCCATAGTGACTTAGAAGTTTTAAAACTTGACAGTCTGTGTTTAAAAAAAGCCTAACCTTAGGGAACCTGACATTTTTGTGCACTGTTTCTGTACTTATTATACACTGTGGTTTCTGGAAGTTCACATGGATTTGCTGAATTCATTTTRTGGAAAAAGTTCCTGTTTCTGCAAGATATTCCAGCTGTTGACTGCAAATTTTGGCCAGAATCCAACATACATGTGCATGCATACCTTAAATAAAGTATAAAAATAAAATTGTATTTAAGTAAAATACAAGTTAACATTCTATGTTCATTATTGCTTCTCTGAGTGGAATGGCACTTTCTTCTTTTTTTTTTTTTTTTTTTTTTTTCCCTGAAAGCATATGGCAGAAATTAACATGTCTGGAATTTCACAGTTTATGGGATAAAATATATAGGAGTCCCTCCTGAACCTCTCTGTGGAATTGCATATTCCCTTGCTTCATACCTTGGTATTCTCACTTCTGATCATAGATATTTAGAAGGTCCATACTGTATTTATGGTCTTCTGTAGTTATTGTGTGGGAAAATGGCATCTGAGCAATGGTTAGAATCTTTGTTTTTTCCACCTTGCATTCTTGTCATTGATTTTGAGCTCCTATGCTTGTAAAAATGCAACTTCAGTCATGTCTTTGGAATAAAAGTGAGTTTTGAGACTTACCAGCACTTTTGTTTATGCAAAAGGAAGATCTCAATGATGAASGCAGGTTAGTTTTAGGTTTGCAGCTTGAAGGATGTAGTAACTTCTTAAAGCTCTGAATGCTTCCAGATGCTTCCTTTAGAACTCTGATGAWGGCAACACCTACCCTTGGCAGTGTAAGTTTAAAAAGTTAATACAGAATTTTAAATATTAGAGTTGATTAAAAAGTATGATTGACCAAAAGTTCATCCTGCTGATACAATTTCCTAGCAAGCTTTGCAGGAGGGTGATATGAAACAGAAAGAGCTTTAATTGCATGCACGAATTCTATGGGAGCAGAGTTAAAATGGTCAAGTAAATATTTTTGTAAAATTGTAAAATAACTGTATTGTAATGGAGGCTGAAAAACATTTCTCCTGTTTGAGCTATTATGACATAAATGTTGGGATGTCATTTTATACTCCGTCATAGCWTTTTATGGAAAATATTCTGTTTTGGGGCATGATCATTGCACATCTATGTTTGAAAGCAGGGGAAGCAGGAAATGTGGCAGCTCAGCTAGAAAGCTTAAAAGCACCCTAGCTACAGTTGGATTTGTGGCTGTGTTACAATGGAGCAGCAGATGTTGGCAATTACTATCACTCTGACCACTCTTGAGTGCTGTGAACTATTTAAAATTGTGCTCAGCTCACTTACTAATTTGATGCTCTTAATCAAGGCTCTTAACTGGAGCTCTCTTAGTTCATTATTTATAATTACTTTTGGCCTCAGACATGAAAACAGTCCTACACCTAAATCTTATAATCTTGGTAATTGTAGTTTTTAATAACTTTTATAATTTTTTTTTCTTATAAGGGATTGTTATTACTGCTTTTTTTAAGTTACTACTTAGGGAAATGTTTCTTAGGCAGGTGGTTTTGCTTCACATAGGATCTCTTTCCAAGTTCTGTACATTATATACAAATAAGAAGACATAAAAATTACAGGACTTAATAATGTTGCTTTAATGCAATAGCAGTTATTCACTGAAAAAAATATTTGGAGGCAAATAATACAATTTGTTGAAATACTGTGAACAGATTGTTCAGTTCTTGTTTGTTATTACAATTCTGCCTCCTTACATGGTCCTTTTCACAGGGAGAAGAGCAAGGAAAAGAGGAGTATAACCAAATTACTGGAGACAGAGGATCACATTGTTTAAGAAGAATAAAATTTTTAGTTTTAAGATGTGAGGTTGTAAGTTTTAAAGGTGGTGGCTACTTTTTACTTCTCTGACAGATTTCTTTTTGCAGATATTCTAACAGAGTTAGCTTAGTCTWACACGATGATTTGCATGAATCAAAATATACGGCAAAATGGGATTAGAGTAAAATGTTTTATCTTGTTAGTGTAGAACATTTAAACATGCAGCCAGTAGTCAYGTACAGCCTGCAGATCATTTATTTAAAGAAAATAAACCAAGCCTGTACTTGTCAGTAGCACTGGGTTGTGTGTGCAGGTAGGGTTGTCCCTTTCTCTCTCTTGGTACCTGTGTCTTCCCTGGGATCCTTTTAAGGCAGATGTGAGTTTRCTTTTTCTAGAAGACCATTCTGTTTGCATTAAGGGTTTACAAGAAGCTGTGTGGTGCTAAGTCCAAGCTAACAGGCCCTACTGCTTAGCAGCTGGGTTCACTGCTGCCCTGATTGCAGGCAAACAGCTTGCAGTGAGCCCAGAGCAGAGGTAAAGCTTTATTTCATGCACCCTCACAAGACGTGAATGGGATTTTCATTTAAACCTGTGGCAAGTCATGCCTTCCTGTCAGCCTGTGCATATGTGCTTTAACTTGGAATTTTGAAGGCACAGAGATAGTTAAGGCCAATCTTCACTAAGGCTTTACAATAACAGCTAGAAAAAAATGCTAGTCTCTAGTTGAGAGACTTTGGGTTGTCTAGAATTTGCACAGTTACGTAGRACACTGTGTAGCTGGTGTTCACCTGGAGCCTGAAGCCAGAATTGTCTTTTCTGGAGTYTGACAGTAAGGCTGGTACTTCCACAGTCTTTCTCCACGTCCTCATCCTCAGTTAAAGTCATTCAAAGATATAATGTGCCTGTTGTAAGTGAAAGCAGGAGAAAACTCTCTTGGCTTATTCATTTTCTTTTCAACAAAGAGCATATTCCTGAAATCTAAATCTATCTGACCATTTGGAAGTGGGAATGACCTGATGTCAAAAAAAAATTAAACATTAAACAAGTCAATCTCAAGTTAGCAACTATAAATGCAAATAAAGCAACTCATCTAATTAAAATTCAGTTGGTTATTAAAAACTGAATTAAAATGACAGTGAAAGAACAGCCTCAGGTGTATGACTGTRCATTTTAAAGTGATACATTTAATGTTTAGATAGAAGAGTTTTTTTTATATTTTAAAAAGTGATTAGCACCTTGGCTGCACAGGTTTCAGGAGACTGTTAACGCTGCATAAGATTTCAGGAGTTTGTTTCAACATCTGACCTACTTAGAAAAAAGTTCTGATCAGCGCCATGTAATATACGYTCATAGTTTGGGAAGTGCCGTTGGGTAATGTTTTGTGGAGAAAAGTAATCTCATCTAGTAGCGCAAATGGACCCTATCACATTTTAAGTTAGAAATTTTCYTTTCCTCCTGCTCCCTGTGCCTACTTCAGACCTCAAATACAGCTCTCTATTTAATGATACCACATCCAACTGCCGTGCTTTACCAATAGCTTGGTTCTGCCTGCAGACAAATGCTTTTCTTCCTTGGTTAATTCAGATAATCTCTCCCTTTGAAGTCAGGTGGCACAAATAGAGTCAAACAAGCTGTTTGCTGCAGAGTGGAGCTTTCTGCTGTGACTTGTTTGTAGGACTCTGTAAAGCACTTTGTGATTAGCAGGGCATATGAATCTGTGTTCCCCAAAAGCAAAGGTGACCGATGACTATGGGGCATGTCTTTAGGTAGGAAAAAGCTATGARCAAGCAGAAGACAAATTTAGAGTAGCCTTCCTCATGGCATCTGTGGGCATCMAGATTCTTTGAAAGGGATGTCTTGTACAACCCTCAGTTTCCATTTCTTGCTTTATCTACTCTCACATGAAAGACCTGTTACCATCATAATTTGCTTGAGCCAGGATTCACAAATCCCAGTGTGGAGGTAGATCATATGGAGAATCATAGATATTTATGTGATATGTTACTGACTTTACCTTTTGCAAGTAAAAGGAACCATCAAGGCGTTTTGTCTTTAGAGGCTTATGAAGCTAGAGCAGTACAACCTAATTGGACTAGTGTCTGCTGGTTTGATTATTTATTTATTTTCCTGTTGAAGTGCCAGATTGCTTATAGTGGTGTGAAGTATTTGTTGTAAGTGATCATCATATTTAAAACCACAGCTATGTAGGAGGTCTGACAAAATGGAACAATGAAGGAATGACAGTGCTGTCCTCACAGGGCAGTAGTGTCCCTTCATCCTTTGGTCTGTTGCGGGTGATGGCCCCAGTTTGCACTGAATCAGGAGCAGCAGTTCTCAGGGAAGGCCGCGCCGCCCGCGGCTGAGCACTTTGTTCCCGGGGTTAAAGCGATGAGCAAGTGTGGCCATTGCCCTGGGCCACAGCCCTGGCTTGGCCTCTCGCTCACTGATGTGCACTGCCATTTAGTGTCAGCATAAATATATATACATACACACACAAGTTAATTATTTTGTACTCTTGGGATAGCTGTGTATTTGGGTATGATGGTCAGCTCTTCTTACAGGTTGCTGGATCATGTTTCCTACAGGATATTTTAAGGTTATCGTTTTTCTCTTTACTTTAAGATAGACAGTTGTGAGCAAACAAAGTTTGTGCTTTTTTTTCCTCAAAGTTACTTCTTTCACTGCAGTGAATTGAGTCAGAAGGAAGATGTTTGAGAGGCACATTATCTGTCCTTAGGACTGCCTTAACCACACAGGGTGATTTAAAAGTCTGGAGAGAAGGGCGTGTTGTTTTGTTTCATTTTGGTTTTTTTTTTTTTCTTTGTCCTTTTTATCCCTCTTTTCTCTTCATGTATTAATGTAGGTAAGAAGTATGACAGTGAATTTCAGTACTCATTCATCTTAATATGACATCTGTTTGATAAATCCTTATCTACAGTTCACTCTTTCTTCTCTGAAACCACAGAAGTATTACAAAYTCAGTCATTCATCCCACAAACCTATTCCATACTTGATAATGAAAAGAATGGAACATTCTTTTTTTAAACAGGTCTGCTAGGCYGGATATCAGTTTGTGTTAATCATTTTTACTGTATTTAAAAAGACCACTTTAGCCATAACTGCTTATGTTTTCTTTCCCAATCTAATTGCCTATAATGTGAATTGATATTATGAATGAATATTATTTACCCTTAGACTTGACAAGGAGCACCAAAGATCGATATCAGATCAGGAGAAGTAAATGAGCAGAATGTCTGAGCACTGCAAAGAAAATGATTTGTTTTATTTTGGTTATTTTGAAAATATGCTGAAAAGTGTAACTGTGTTTGCTGGTTTAGTTTGAGATTATTGATTCAGAGTAATTTGTCATTTAGTAACACCGATGGGAGATCTGAAAGTTAATATTGTGCATTTTCCTTAATAGATGAACTCAGGCCCAGACAATTGTGATGAAGTATGTGAACTGGTGTCCAGACCTCTAAATGCATCTGAAGTACTAGCCAATTAAATCGTGACTMTGACTTGTCAGACTTAATCAGAGAAAAGTTATGTTTTCCTACTGTAGGCAGCGAATTTCCAATTGTGAACCTTGTAACTGGTGAGGTGATACCTTAAAACTAAACACAAAYACATGAATTTTGTAATTATTGCTACCATTTCAACTTTGAATTGCAATTTAATAATGCAATTCATGCACACAACTGAAAAATTGGTAATAATCTCAATGCCATCAAAACCACTTATGTTAAATTTGTGAGAAACTGTATAGTTTAATATCAAGACAGTGATTGAGGCAGCTGTGGGATTAGAAATTTACATAAAGATTTTCATTAYTTTGGCTCTATCAAATTTGGCATCTCTGAGTTCAGTAAGTGTGACCAACCATGTATATTGGCTACATATTTGTACAATTTATCTGTTTTTATTTTTTTCTGCATAGTTATGTGTAGTAKAATATTTTCCTCAGTTCTTTTGTAAACTTATTTATTACTCAGGTATTTATTTGTAGGAGATAGAAAAGGAACCTTGTATGGAGAACATTTTAATAGCTTGCAACTTATTAAAAGTGAAATTGATTGTCTGGAAAAGTCTAAATGACCACTCATGGCAACCCCTGTTGAAATCCACCTATCCACATCCCGTAAGTTCCATCTTTTAAAACCCCCTGTAGAGGAACACTTACAGAATTACTTGTCACTATAGCTGGGGTAGGAGGACGGTTGACAGCAGCATCGGGAGTAGAGAAGGAAAAAGACTGAACAGATGCATTCATAAAAATGAATGACAGTGTATCTCTCTTTACAAACTTATGTACATTTTATGTGTATATTTGTGTAATGACTATAATGTTCCTTTAGTTGCCTATTTTCTTCATTTAGTCATGTATCGATCATGATAAGTTATAATTGCTGCCTCAACACAGATGCCAAGTAGGTGGCTATCTGTGAGGTTTTTTCTTTTTTTTTTTTTAAATAAAGGCAACGATCCACTATGTATCCTCACTGCAAATTAAGATCTGAAGTATCTAATTACAAGTGCATTCCTTGTAAGGATATATCTGAAGGACCTTGAATGCATATCTTGTAATATTTACTCTTCAGATCATCATAATAGAATGATAGAGCGGGAAATATTACTTTAGAAGCAGGAACCCAATTAAATCATATGTATGCCAATTGTTTCACATTAATGCTTTGATCTAGCTTACTGGCTGTGCAAATAGTAATGATAGTTTATTTGTTTCAATCTGTAATTTATTTGATATGCTGACACTTCAAGTGCCTAAAAAGTAGTGATATTGGTAAATAAGCGCAAATCATAGGTTATGGAGGATCTTTCACTGGTGATGGTTTTTGAAGTCATAGGCTCACACAGTGAAATGAGGTTAATAAAATACTGGAGTGTCCCGAAGTAAAATATATTGCAAGGACCCTCACCAGAAACAGAAAGGTCAGTTGCTGGTCTGGATGTTGGCTCCTTGCAATAGCATCTTCAACTGGATTGGGTGAGAGTCACCAAACCGCACTATGACAATGTTCTTGTAATCCACGTGGCTCATGGTCCTACAAGACCACTCCGATCCATTGCTGTGGATCAGAGCTATGTTTTCAGAATCGTTCAATTTAACAGTATTTTGAAAATCATTTACATATATACATAAAGAGAATTTTTGAAAATAATAGMTGAGTTGTAGACATTCTATCCTGTCTAAAGGTCATTTAGACTTTTCCAGACAATCATTTCACTTTTAATAAGTTGCAAGCTATTAAAACGTTCTCCATACAAGGTTCCTTTTCTATCTCCTACAAATAAATACCTGAGTAATAAATAAGTTTACAAAAGAACTGAGGAAAATATTCTACTACACATAACTATGCAGAAAAAAATAAAAACAGATAAATTGTACAAATATGTAGCCATATTTTGTATTTTGAAAATCATTTACATATATACATAAAGAGAATTTTTGAAAATAATAGCTGAGTTGTAGACATTCTATCCTGTATGTCATTTTAGCAACTGTGACTTATTTTAAATTATTTTTTTTTATTTTTTTTGGGAAATACATAGCTATAAGCAGCTTTTCTAAGAGCTTAAAAATCTGACTGCTCTCAGAGAAATTAAGCTTTTGATTCAGCCAGTTATATCTTACCCTTTCTTCATCCCTTATGTTTTACTCTGAAATTGATGTGTAAGAGAGAACAGGTTTAAAGAAAAAAGTATTTGTTGTAAAAATAGATTAGCTTTAATGAGTGTCTTACAAAGCTGTTATAATAGACGAGTTATAGTTTAGTTGCACAAAACATGTCATTTCTGGCAGTGCCTATTAAGGTGTTATCTTGGGATAAGGCTTACCTAAAATACTGCTTCCATAGCTTGAAGGTCAAATCTTGTTTCCACAAACCTTATGGCAATGTACTACAGATTCTGTCTTTCTGCACTTGCTGTTTGATAAGGTCTATGCTGTTGGGCACGAACTACCTCCACACCAGGGTTCTCAAAGTGCATATGTAACATGAATTACTAAGTCTTGGTTTTGCTGCGTAGGTGTGTTTTTTTTTTTTTTTGCTGTTGTTATTTGTGTTTTGGGGTTTTCTTTATTTGAAGGGAGTGGTTTTTATCTGGCCAGAAATTGGGAGTCCTGAAATTGCTTAGAAAGAGAGAAGCATGTTTGAGTTTCATGTTTGTGTTTGTCACCCTTACTGGGAGATCTGGAAGTTCTGCCTACACCGAAGTCCACAAAATTGAGTTTTCACTTCTGTATTCTTCTTTTTTTCTCGTGTGTTTCATGGATGCTGTAGGAAATTAGGTATTCAAACTAGCTCTTAAATCACAAGAAGACTCCTTCCCTGTGATAGCAGTGAACGGTGGTTTCCCATGCTAGTACATAGGAAAATGATAGAATAGTGGGGAGGTAGTATGTAGAAAAGACTTAAGCTAAAACTCCTGTGTATGTGGAGAATTTTGCCTGAATTTCCATTCCGAGCATTCCATGGATTCATTTCTTTCTCCTCATTATGCCTGTGCTGTCTCCCTGAGAGGTAGGCCCGAGCTGAGAGTTCTGGCAGTTACAAGATTGCCTAGCAGGTACCATTTTGAGATTCTTTATTTCAGTTGCCTGTATCTTTGCCACACTTTACCTGCGTGGGATGAAGTATTCCCTGYTGGGTGTTTGCTGAAGGTACTCGAGTGTTTGCTTCAAGCCAAAAGGATTGTTCAGGCATTACATACAGAAGAGCTAAGAAAAACTGCTGTCGTCTTTTCTCCTCTGGATGAAATACTTTGCCAAATATATAAAAGCTCTTGACTGCTCTCCTTTCAGATCAGGCACCCTTGTTGTTTATGCTGTCTGAGGAAGATGAGACCTTTGCCAGCTGTGTTTGGCTGGACTTGGACGTAATCCAGCCTGGAAAAATTCAAGCTGCAATTGCAAAGAAAAAAAAAAAAAAACCCTCGCTCCATTCTGAGGTTGTGCTGACAGTAGAGACTTTTCAGGAAACACATCTGCTCACATCTAAAAAGCCTCCTGAATGTGAGAGCACATTTGAAAAGAAGGCTGGTTAACTTAATGGCAGGAGAAGCTGCTTTGAAGGTCTATGAGAGAAGTAAACTAAGCAAAAGCATCTACAGCAGAGAGAAGCAAGGCCAAAGAGATTACTTTGGGGGGCAGTTATGTTTGGAAGYGGGACAAAATGAAGAGTGCTGAAATTAGGGGTAGGGATGAGGGCAGTGACCTGCAGAACTTACTGGGCAAAAACTGCTTTGGAAAGACCCTGCTCAACATCTGTAGTGCACGGGGCTCTTTCATGCTAAAGAGGTATGGAAAATGAGAGATGTGTTGCAGAGTGATTTTCGTGAGCATCTTGGGGAACCCAATGAAGAAGGGAATAATTTTGTTTTCAGAGGAGAGGCTGTAGATAATGTTCTGTAAGTTCAAAACTTTAAGAAGTAGATAGGAAAGAAAAGACGTAACAGCTCCTTGATAAATGACTTCCATCCACTTCTGATATGAGGGTCCTAAGACAAAGCAGCATATAAACGCCTAATGTGTATAAACAAAGCAGAAGAATTAAAATGTCTAAGACAATCTAACATTTTGTAACTGCAGAACATTTTTCTTCGTAGCATTAATATTCTTTAGGAATTTTATATTTGTAATATATGTATATCAAAAGCTTGAGAGTATAGTTATGAAAAAGTGCATTTCTGATGGTCGTGCTTTCCAGTAGCAATCCATCAGGAAAAATATTCATGGATAGGTGTTGAATGAGAGGTATAAATGACGAGGGGAAATCTCTCTAGTAGAATATATAGCTTCTCTAGAGCACTTACTGTCAAAGTTTCATTATCCAACATATATATGGTAAACTGTAGYTTTAGGGGAAGAAAAAAACCCCTCAGTCTTCACTGTCTATATATTTTACTTCTTACATTAGACTTTTGCTTAAACACTCTTATCTTGAGTATAGCAAAATCCTTCAAAGTGTTCTGAAAACATTTTGTCTCTTTGACAGCTTATTCTCTTTAAGTAGCTGAAGGAGTTGGGCTAGATTTTAAGAGTTTCTGCAATTAAATATTTTGACAAATTACTGCCAGCTTTATTCTGCTGACAATATTTTGACAGATGGGAGAGAATGTTTCAATCACAGGAAGGTATTTTAAGGTAATAAAAATTGCAAAGACTTAAAGGTAGTATTATCTTGAAAATATCACATTCACACTTGTGTAATACTGGAATTAAGTAGAAGTAGGACTTGATCTTCCTAGAGTATCATAGACATATTTTGTTTACTCAGGGTAGTTTAACAAGGGAAAACAACAACAACAAAAAAAAGTGTTTTGGAAAAACTTAGATCTATGCAAAGAACTCAAGGATTTATAAAATCCACTTTTCTTGCTGTTGTTTGTAATGCTTTTTCAGACAAAATCATCCTCCAGAACAAATGACAAATAATTGCATTTTATCGGATAGATTCTTTTGTAAGTCTGTTGATTTCAATAAAGATGTAGAATGATTTGGGGTAGAATTTTCTTGATGAGTAATCCTTTTGTTTATGCACAAGTACATAAGCAGTTAAAGACATCATTCCTGTGATACAATCTAACTTGTATCATTTCCATCTATGAAAGAAATAAATAACAAGGCGAACAAATGTTGATTATGTGCTGAAATAATGCAACCATTTTTTTGAATATGTCACAGAAAAAAAAAAGTATGACAACTGACAGAATCAGATGGCTTGAGTTCTTCTGTGAGCTCACAGTTTTCCTGTGTCTCAGGCATGATATCTTTATTCTTGTAATAGTAACTGTACACCAACATTGTAAATGTCAATGCGTGATTTACAATACTGTAGGTAGATTTTTAAGATTTAAAGCCAGTGAGGTTCTGCTGATTTAAGAGTGCTCCGATCAGCCTTTGTATCTGACAGAAGGTAGAATTATTTTCAAAATGAAAATAAACAATGCATAGACTGTTAGATTCTTGCAAAAGTTTCTATGTTACTTGCAAATTAAGTTTTATTAGGGAGAATACTGAGACAAAGTGTACTTAGTGTTCAGAGAGACTTTTGGATACTAGTTGARCTACATAGTGAAATACTATCCCTAGAAGCCCTGTTCTCATGCTTATATTATTTGCAAATTGGACATTTTTCATTTTCTTGCTAAAGGCCTCTAACTGTAGTTGCATTCCTGATGCAATGTGGATAGGTTGTATATATGAAATTCAAGTATTGTTTTACAGAAAAACAAACAAACAAGCTAAAACAACCTGTTCTGCTACAGAACTGTGATTTGAAGAACTGAAAGGAATGCCTTTGTAAAATATATTGGGAATTGGCATTTCAGAGATGGGCTCTGGATTTGATGGAATTTGTTCTAATAGACAACATAACAGAGGTCAATGGCTGTGTGCTCAAGTCTATATGAATAGCATTTTGATCCCAGAGTGTAGTATTTTAAGATTTTTATGTTTCTAAAGTGTTAGTAATTTGAGAAACGCAATCAGAATATGTTGCAAGTGGGCTCCTGATAATGCTAAAACTCAATATCTTGTATTACAGAAGAGTATTCTCAGTCTTCTGAGTTCTGAATGTAATCATGAATTGAAACAACCATATAAATGTGTTCAGTTTTGGGCCCCTTCGTACAAGAAAGACTTTGAGGTGCTGGTGTGAGTCCAGAGAAGGCAATGAAACTGCTGAAGGGGGTACAGAACAGACCCTATGAGGGGTGGCTGAGGGAGCTGGCGTTACTCAGTCTGGAGCAGAGGAGGCTCCGAGGAGACCTCAGCRCTCTCTGCAACTGTCTGGAAGGAGGTTGCAGTGAGGTGGGACGCGGTCTCTTCTGCATAGTAACTACTATTAGGACAAGAGGAAATGGCCTCAAGTTGTGCCAAAAGGGGCTCAGGTTACACATTAGAAAGAATTTCTACATGGAAAGTGTGGTGACACCTTGGAACAGGCTGCTCAGGGAAGTGGTGGAATCACCATCCCTGGCAATGTTCAAGAAACCTGTAGATGAGGCACTTRGGACATGGTTTAGCAGGAAGGGGTTGGTGGGTCTATGGTTGGACTTGATGATCTTGAAGGTCTTTTCCAGACATAATGATTTTGTGATTCTATGAAATACAGTGGTGTTTTAATTATTAAGAAGTCCACCTTGTGGAGGAAGTGAACCTTATCAGGTTCAAGATAGCAATAACACCTTTTCATTAGATAATAATGGCTATTTTAAAATAGTTCTGTAATAGCAATTATTGTGCTGTAAGATGTCTCATACTTGTGGTCATTGTGTTGAGATGTACTAAGAAGCTAGCATAAAGGATAAAGCGCTCCAGATTGAAAACAAACAAACCACATGTGCTAGAATAAATTCTAGTTTTAGCCTCTCTCAAATGATAGGCACTCAAGAGATAGYCTCTCTCAAAGTCAATAGGTGTGCCTTTTCTTTCCTACACACTGTTTTAATTAGTAGTGTGTGGAACTTGAAAACTTTTGCCAAAGGGTAGTACATGTCTTCTGGATGTAGAAGTTTAACTGATTTTTATTTCAGATAGTAGCTTTTTTATGATACCTTCATATACAGAGCGAAGAAAAAAGCAGCATGTTTGTGTTTATGATCTCTCTATTAACTTATGTTTAATTCCTTAGGTCAGAATTACCTAATTTTACTGAGGTCTCCTGGTACATTTTAGACCTGGTGTCAGGCACTGCATTTTGCCTCAGCATCTGGAAAAACATCTGGAAAATGTTTATCATCTTGAGCAAAATGATAGGGAATATCTTCCACAGAAAGAGGAGAGCAAAGGAAGTGTTGCCTAAAAGATCCTGGGCAAAATTTACCTCCAGAATTTAAATTGAAGTTTGCTAACAGAGATTTAGGTTCTGTTTGTACTTAGATATATTCTTAATGTAAATAGTAACCTGGAGGAAGATGAATTGGCAGCTTTAAGGCTGACCTAGACCATCTTATCCCTGAGTATCTAGCAGAGTATCAGCCCCCATCAGAAGCACTTAAGGGGCAGTTGCCAGATGTCAGTGAGGCAACTCTGTGTATATTGGCTTCGAAGCCAAGTCCTGTAGTCAGTGTGCTAGCAYTGCCCTTGTTTGTTTGTTTGTCTTTACTGGATAACCCTGTAAATTACGGCCTCTTTGAGGGGCTTAAGAAAAATATGCTATTGTGTTCATAAACTTCTATTTGCTTTAGCATTACTTGAATCAAAGGCCTCTATTTGTGGCATGTCGCTAGTGTCTGTGAGCATTGGCTATCTTTATATCTCTTCTCAGATTGTGGCAGTATTAGGATGCATAGTGGAAACATGGTCAAGAAGAGGCAAAAAGCCTGTGTCTATTTGTGGACCTGCTGTGTAGTCAGAGCAGGCTTCCTGTTTGTGAAAGGTGGATGGTGTAAAAGTCTGTTAAATAAGTATCTCCCTTTATAGGAGGGCTGTGTTATTGCAGAGCTTTTGCTTTCACAGCTTTGTTTGCAGCAAGGTGCTAAAATAAGCCTTTCAATATGGCCAGTTCCACCTGGGAGCTCATGAAGAGAAAACTTCTCTCCAGGAGCTATAAGCAGTATTRATATGGAAGATGCCAACATACTGTATGATCTTTCTCAAGAGTAAATATTTCATAATTTATTTTTAATTCAGAAATACACTGCTTCTGATTCTGAATTGTTGGGGATGACAGTTACTAGGAGAATTTTCACTGCCTGCAATGAGCAATGTCTCCAGCCTTCTACCACACATTCGGTCTCTGAGTTAGGAATAAAAATCTAAGCTATTATACAAGACTATTTAGACGTTCAGGTTCTCATATCTCCTCAGATGTAAAGTTACTCTAACATTATTGTTCACAGGGAATTAGACAAGAATATTGGAACTTTTTGATGCTTTTGAGGTAATACTTAAGGATAACCTGACTGATGATTGAAAATGTTTTAGTAATATTTTATGAAGAGTGTTGAGGAAAGATCTTTGTAACATCTGGTTTGTATGCCATATCCTTCTTTCTTGAACTAAAAGACTGTCTTACACCAAAAAATCAAAATATAGTCATCCACATTAAGCAGATTGCTTTCCTTTTTAAAGGATTTTTTTTCATCCCTGTTTGATCACATTCTGGTGCCTTTAGGCAGATTTTTTTTCTTTGACAGATGGTCGAAGCCTGTTCTACAAGTTTTAAGGAACCAGACGAAGTTAAACTAAGGCCACCACCAAATTAATCTGTAATATTGTTGTTCAACAATTCTTCCCCTGGAAGCTTCTTCTGTGTTGTKTTGGGTGGTTCTGAAGTTGGGTCATTCAGTACCATTCTAGTTTAGAGGGTTTTCTTGTAGTTGCATTTTTTTTTTTTTTTTAAGACAAATTGTGCCCAACTTCATAATGAGCAAAGTCTGCTTTCTTATTGATAGAGTTGAACAGAGTACTCGGGAAAGGGAGTCAGTGTTTGTGGCACAACTCTTAAAATRGTTGCTTGCTCTGAAAAGAATTCACTGAATTCCTGACTCTTTCACTGGAATGCTCAGCAGCTTTCTGGACATCAGTGCGCTCCCTATGGGTAATGATCAGTCCATGCTTTTCCACATGCCATGAAATATGTTTATATTTTATGCAGTATCTTACAAATGCTGTGTTAATTAATGGGCTGCCTGAAGGGTGGGTTAGCTAYGTGTCAGGGGAAGAGACATGAAAGAGGACTAAAAGGGGACTAGAGGATTGAGACAAGACAAATTAAAATGAAGTTTTGGAGTACAGGTGAAAACAGTAAGACCTAGAGCAAGGGATCGTGCAGTGCAGGACAGAGACTGTTGGTTTCTATAGGTGTGATCTGAAATAAGCTCCATGGAGCCCGTGTGCGTGACCTGTGGACTCTCACCAAAGAAGGATGCAGGCGCCCTCCTGAGAGGTGCCCCGCACCGTGGCATCCTGCCTGTGCTCAAGTCTCRTGCTTCCGCCTGCAGTCCCCAAACTGTGGAGATTATTTTGACATTGCCAAGCAAGCAGATAAGCAGCAGCTTCTCACTTTCTCTTCTCACTGTCCTGGAAATCAGAATCAAGRATCTGTCTGATGGTCATGCTTTCCTTTGCTTTGTTTTTGCTATGGGCAAGTAGCAGCAGACATTAAGAAATCCACTCAGAGCAGGGATAATTATCTCAGTATTATTTTAGTGAAAGTTTCTAGAGAAGTCGGGCAGCGGTACATGGGCGTGCTTCTCTGGGTTGCAGTGAGTCTGATCAAAGTTGACCTAGGCACCCAGAATCCCCAAATGGTTGAGGTTGGAAGGGACCTATAGAGATCATCTAATCCAATGCCCCAGCTCAAGCCTGGACACCTAGAGCATGTGGCACAGGGTGGYGTCCAGGCGGGTTTGGAAGATCTCCAGAGAAGGAGACTCCACAGCCTCTCCATGCATCCTGTTCCTGTTGCTGCACTGGAAGCAGCCTCACAGTAGCTGCCTTGTGTGCGGAGGATATGTTGGGGGGCGGGACCCCCACTCCAGAGGGTGTTGGGAAGCGTCGTGGCTGTCYGCAGCATTGGCCTATGGGCTGAGGGCACTGCAGGCTGCACTGGGGCTGGAACCGGCATTGGCATCACCAGGCTGTGACCCACGGCCTCGGGCTGGGCTGACGAGGGTTCTGGGCGGGCAGGGGAAGGCCCAAGGGGCAGTGGGGGCTGGCGGTGCAGAATAGGGCTTTTTGCAGGCTCCATGTACACTGGAATCCTTCCCATTTCCATATTCCATCATGATACACTTACTGGGGAGCTGGAAGCTCACTGAGGGTGGCAGTGCGCAATTTGCGTTCATACCTTCTCTGTCATTAGAATGAGCAGACTGTTAAAACCTTCCTCCTGCTAAGCTCTAAGTATAAATATGAAAATGTAATGTACTAATGTCACTTAAATTTCATCTCAGTGCAGTGACACCTCAGCCTGTGTGTGCAGAATCAGATTAAAGAGACAAGTGAATCACTTAGGCTCAGCTGGTACAGTAGATGGCCTGACTGCTTCCTATGCACTTAGCTGCTGGTACTTTTAAAAGTGAGCGAGAAGACACGATCTAGTATAACATCCTGTCTTGGACAAGGTGAAGAATGACAGAATTAGACCCTTTTTTCCTTTCGGTTGTTGGTTGTTGCGTGTGCTTCCTGAGCAGTTCCCCGGGGCAGGGCCTGGCTCGCCGGCCGCGCAGCGTCACGCGCGGAGCGGCCGCGGGGCCTGGCTGGGCGCCCGCGCCGCCAACGTCGCCCTGTGCCCTTGGGCAGCGCCCTCTCCCCCGGCTGCGCCTCGGCTCTGAGTATGTAGTAGTGAGTATGCTGGCGTGAATGGGATCAGAAAGTGTTTTTCCTCCCAGAACTTTGTCCAAAGTTTGAAAAAAAGAGCATCAATTTTTATATGTTTTTTACTGGAGAAGGGAAGACTGCCGTGGAGCATGCAAAAGAAGGAGAGTTTATTGCTTTATAAAATGTTGGTTGCTGAAGGGTAGCTGATCTTTTGAGGCTCCTGTCCTCCTGGTGAAGCTAATATGTGCTCACCTCGTACAGAGCCTGCCCGCTCCTGCTGATGCAGCCAAGCAGTCTGTAGCCTTACTGTGACACTCTAACTGGCAATGGTGTTTTCTGCTTGCTGAAAAAAGTCACGCTGAAAGCAACATGTAACTGCGAGACCATGCTGAACATATGCAACTAATAGTAACTGAATAAAAATTAAACTCTGCCATAAAAATACTTATTTCTGGGGTTGTTTTATTCTCCAGTTGATTCTGCTTCTGTGCTCCTATTTCATGCGTGCTTTTGATTATCCARCACAGTAATTTGTTTGTAATTTACTCACTGTTTGTGATTCTACCCCTCTGTGATGGACTACAGAATAAGGGACTAAGGAGAAAACTTGAGACATTCCATCTGACTTCAGTAACCTGGATCCAGAGCATGTAGCACCTCTCTCTGTGAATGAAAGCCCCTGYTGTGGGGTGGGTGGCCTGCAAGGAGGCCCCACTGCAGGTGCAGAGGCAGCAGTTCCTGCACGCGGGAATGCTGCAGACCTGGCTGTGGGCACAAGCATCCTGCTGCTGCCTGTACCTTTGCACAGAGGCACCCAGTTGTCGTCTGAGGTGAATGGGTGCTGGTAGGGCAGACAGCTCTGATGCTCCTCAGTCAGTCCTGGTGGGAGAGACTTCCCCCCCGCGAGGTGCATGTGTTTTAGTGAAGAATGAAAGTTTCTGGGAGCCAGTGTTCAGATACATACATGTATTTATCAGAGTAACTTAAGTTTATTAAACACCTTCTGTTATTTTGTAAAGCACGGATATGAGAAAGGGAATCTGCCTGCAGCACTAGGGTGCATATGTAAATACATCTGCTTCAAGTGGAATTAGACTAGATTTGAAGAGAAATTTAACATTTCCAGACAATGAGGTTAACAGATAGATGTGTATGTGTCTGTTCACACACACACTTGGTGTCTGCCATTTCTTTTCAAAGGTTTTGTTTGAAAAGGGCTGGGATAAAGGGCATTTAACTTCATGCGGGGCAGTGAAGAAATGTGATGTACCTGCTTGTTTTTAATTAGCAGAATGATTAACTTTGATTAAACAGAGATGCTTTCCTGGTAGCAAGAAGATTTAAAAGAATCACGATATTGTTAGAGATGGCACAATAGTAATTCTCCATCCACTTCTCTGCCTAATTGTATTTTAGTTTAATTAAGCAAGGAAGCAGGTAGTGGCTGTTAGCTGTCTCTCAGTTGCACCTAAAGGCATCAGTCACAGGGCAGGACTGTCTCGTGCACGGTGTTAGGGCAACAAAAAATGAATAGCTTGTGAACGATTAGCTTTTGCTGCATAGGTCTTTGAGGGATGGAATTCACATTTGCTATTATTTGCTAATATTTGTRCTAGTGCACTAGTACACTAGTATATAGCAAATATTAGCAAATATATTTAAATATATAAATACACACTATATATACAGTATGGATCTTTTAAAACTCTCTTTCATATCTCAAAATGCTTCCAAAACCCAGAAATGGAGATGCTATTATAAAAATTTCAGCACTTTTTTTTTTCTGTTTCTGAAAAGAACGTTAAAACAAAAAAAAGTTGTCTCTATACAAGGAAACTTCTCCTGTAGGCATTAGCTTCTGCATGTACTTGGTCCATAGTTTCTATTATTAGAGCTATTTTTTTTAAGATAGCATGTAGGTTTTAACAATATTTTGTAGGCAAGTAACTAACGTAGCAAAAGGCAGTTTGGAAGATTCTCTTTGAATAAATCACTTTTGCCTTGATGTGAGACTTCTGCCGACTCCTGAACCCAAATTCAAGACCTCTGAATTCATTTCTAATAGCTGCTGTGTTCCTGAGCTTGCTTTATTTCTTGTCCCTTGATTCAACTACTTTTTAAATATATGAGATAATAAAAAAATCTGTTTTCTATGTCACATCTCACTAGATAGGGTTTTGTCAGCTTTTGCTGAAAATTGTGAAGCGCCTCGGGACTTGTAATGTGACAGACTCCATTTGTGTTGTACTATATTAAAGCAGTGTTTAAAAAAAATCACATTTTTGTTCCAGCTCTGTTTTGAATGCTTTTTTAGCTGGAAACAGACTGAAATTTTTGAAAATTTATTTACAGGATTTAGAAGTCATAATTCATAAGCACTAAGTGTTACCTGTAGATGGGCGTGTTGTAGGAAGAATGAATGTGTCCCTAATGGGTGCTTGAACAAAAGCTGGTAGCCATGGTAGTCTACATGAAATTGAAAAATCTATTAGGAGTTTTGAGCAAGAGATAGGCATTTATAGTGAGTTCTGTTAACTTAAAGAGTAGAATATAAAAATAAAAAAACAACCTTAGCTTAAGAAATAAAACTAGGAGAATCATTTTGGTGGCTTTGTGTTTTGTGTTTATTTTTGTTCTGTTGGAGTTTTGTTTGTTTCTCTTTGTCTCTTTTTGTTGCTCTTTTTTTTTTTTTTTTTTTTTTTTTTTTTTTTTTTTTTTTTCTCCCCCCTGTTGTTTAGTAAGGGGAGAGGATTTGGACTGAATTATCTCTGGTTTCCTTCAGCATATACAGAGTATTTTATCAAAGAGCACAATACCACATAAATACTGTACTGTAAGATGAGATGAAGCTACCTGGAGTTTGTCTTTTCATTTTATGCAGTATATGGAAACACTTGGTTGTAATGAGAATCATTCACTGAAGAAACAATCATCCAAAACAGAAAAAGAGTTTCTGTAGTTCGATAACATTAAGATAATTTTGCCTAAAATTTTGATTTTTTTACTTTGATTTTTTTTTCCAGTTGAAGGCTAAGAATAAGACAAAAAAAAAAAAGTTGTAGATATTATTTTATAGATAACACCTATATCTTGTTTGGACTATGCAGCAACACTAAACTGGTCCATAAAAATGTGAGTGCTGGTGAGTAAGTGAACAGAGTGATCTTCAGTGACTACCCGATGAACTGATGCTGAGAGTTAAATGTTTGAAATATCATGCCCATAGAGGTGATCTAAATGCTGTGCATAATTTGTGACACTAAGGAAAAATACAGGTTTATAAAATTCTAGCACAGCTTAAAAGGCAGAAAGAAACAAAAAAAACTTTTGGATAAAAAAGAGAAAGCATTTCCAAAATTTATATTTTGAGGATATTTCTTAGAGCAGAACATCAGTGACAGTAATAAAGAATTTTATAACTTACCTGGCCGTTTAAAATACCAAAAGGAGACAAAATGAAACTACATTTAAAAAAAAAAAAAAAAAGTATTAGTAGAGCTTAAATTAAAAAGTGTGAAGACAGAGCATATAAAATTGGAGTAAGAACATAGCAGATGGCTTTGAAAAATCCTCCAAAACAAAAACTCTCTTCGTAATATGGTCCTGGAACAACATACCTCAGTATTAGTGCAGCCTCAACATCTTAAAATGCAAGAAGCCCCCCCACCTTAACACTTTTTGCATTTTAGAGTTCTGTTTGATCCCTTATTTATTTTGGACCCTTTATGAAAATGTAAGTGGTGGAAAGCCTCAATTACATGATTTTTCTAATTTTCTGTGGCAGATGAGAATAATTTCTGAAGCAGAATGAGCACAGCTGGTTTTTGTTTAGCTRTGTTAAGCCTCGCTTGCTGAGAATGATGAAGACATTTGACAGTAGCTAAGCTGGACCAATCTAGTTGTAGGAGCAAGAGTGGCAATAGATGTGCTAAAGGTTACGTTATTTTTGTCTGTTTATTAAAATTGTGCCTGGATGCATCGCCACAGGGAGGAGGGTTATCCCTTGTTTGTGTTTTAGTTCTTGTTTTTAAATGTTTTTAACAGCAGTTCTTGGAACTTAGAGTTAAGTTCACTCTGGCAATGTAATCTGTATCCTCAGATACAGAACTTTTAGATCTGTGTTAGCAGGAATGTGTTCAAGACATGCAGTTTTTATGTGCGAGTAGAATAAGGCTTTCATGTGCACGTGTGAAGGCCTCAGTCCTACATTTTTGAAAGACTCAAGGAAACTTTTTAAATCTTTCAGGCTGGAGGCTTTCCCATGYTCCGTTAACTTCCCAGCAAACACATGACTTGCCTCTTTGGCCTAAGCRCTATTGCAGAAGTATCAGTAGGTGAGGGCATTTGTGTGCATGTACACATTTATTCCGGGGATATTCTGCAGTCCATACTGCAGATATATAATACACCTGCAAAAATATATAATACTGCAAAAGCAGGAGTATTATACAATGAATTAATGAACACTTTTTTTTGCATGAGTTCAGTTGTGTGCATGGGAAAGAGGTAGCACAAAACTTTGGTTTTCTGGATCTTCTTGCAACATTAGTTTAGTTACCTGAGTAGGTGTAGGGTTTTTTTTTTTTTAATGAAGTTCCTATACAATCTTGTTCCCACTACAAAGAGAGGTATCTCCTGAGAACAAGGTAGGTATTGTAAAACATCATTTGCTTCTCATGTTTTTTTTCTGTACCCAGCAAAGCTTTTAGCTGATATGAAGAATCAACGTTCTTTGAACTAGATAAATCGTTGATTTCCTGTCCTCAAAACAGACTCTCCAGTAAGGAAGCAGTCCCTCTGGGAGGTTTCCTTGCATGAAGGGAAGGAACAATTAATTCTTTGTGAGGAAAAGCTTGTCAATAAAATGGAAATACACCCAAGTATTGAAAACAAGCCTTTCCAAAGTCTGTGTGCACAAGAAAGTACAAAGAAATAGAGCATCAAACATGAATAGCCAGAACACTGATTAAATACTGAAAGCTTTTTTCTTAATGTGTTGTGCTGCCATAGTACGTAAAATTACCAGTTTCTCAGAGATTCAGTTAAATGTCATTAGCTCGCCTCAATGGGATGAGGTGACAACTATCATTCTTTATAGCACTTCCTTGCTTAGGTCCATTTAAACTAAATTCTCATGTTAAATAGCTTCCCTTGCTAGTTTTTTACACCCTTTAGCATTAGGTTAAATAATCTATTTAAATCAATACATTTGCAAAGATGGGATTAGTGTAAAGACCATCTGTAAAGGATGTGGGAGCTGTATCTACAGCCTTGGCAAGCAGGTTTGCCATCTCTGAACTAACGTGCTGTGTTGAGGAGTGGCACTTAACCCAGGCTTGACATCACGCTGGCATTTGGAAACTTGGGGACATTTGAAGTTTTATCAGCACMGTAGCACCAGGACAAAAGGAGGCTTGTCCATGTAATGCCTTGCCGATATACCTGAGATTATAATCTTTGGCTGCCAGGGCCAAGCTTGAGACATGTTTATGGATCTGGAAGACAGGAAAAAATGTGGGAGAGGCAAAGCTGGTTGGTTCTCAAGGAGTTGTTTTGGAGATTTCCTTCATTAATACGTGCTCCTTCCAATGGATTTGCTGGCCTGGCATCAAACTGAACCCATCTCCTCAAAGCAGAGAAGGCTGCATTTTGAGATCTCACTTAGAATTGGGAGGCCAAATCACATATTCCAGAGCAAYAAAAGGATTTTGAGTGATGAGAGTCCTGTGTATCTGGCTTCATTTTCCCCGTGCTTCTCTTTTGAATTTGAAAAAGCAGCTCTCCTTACTTTTTACTGGTATTCAGTAAATAGTTTAAAGATTATGAGGCATGAAGGTGATGGAGAAAAGGGTTGCATACAATAACAGAATAAACAGAATCTAAAGGTCTTTTCTCAGTTACAGTGCTAGGTGATGAAGTGAGAAGACGTTTTTGCAACACTGATAATGTTTTATATGCTAGAATCTCATTAGCAAATGTTCTGGTGCTAGCACCTCTGAAAACTAGTAGGTTTTTAGAATGGACAAAATTCCATAAAATAGCTCAGTATTGAATAAATGATGACAACATCTTTTCCCAGTGCATTCATCTGACACTGCAAACTACTTTCTAAGCATAGTGTTAACTATCCATTTCAATGGATAGTTCTTGAACATCCCGAACTCCAAGGCAGAATTCTGCATGCGGTACCAGGCCAAAAAAATAAACAAAAAACCAGACTCATAAGCTATAAGCAACTCTCTAGAAATCACCATCTTCTCATTTAATATTGCATTCCTATAGGTTCATATAGCCAACCTGATTTTCCTCTTGACATTCTTTGAGATGAATTTCCTCTGGGGCATTCCTTTGTGATATATGCTGTATTTCAGCTCAGAGTAGATTTTTATATGCAAACTATAACTCTCAGGAGCAGACTCCATTGACACTAACTTTAAGTACAGTTGCACTGGCAGTAATATATCTGCATGGAAAGAATCCACAAAACAATAAAATTATGTAAATTAGACTATAGGAAGATTATTCATAACCAAATGCCTGGATATAAGCTTAAGCATCTCCTGTGTGGCTCATGGATTTTGCTAAAGTATGACAAACAATCCTGGCAGAAATCACAAGAGAAATTAAGATCAAAGCCTAAACATAAACTAAAAGAAATGGAATATATTCTGCTGATCAATTAACAATATTCTTTCCTGGCAGTCTGCTGTCACAAACCAAATAGGAAATCAGATTAGGATGTTTTTATAATCAGGAATAGAATGGCACTTAGGCCTAAAAAGAGAAAACTCATTGCATTTAGCTCTGTATTGTTTTTTAATTGTCTTTTCCATCATTGTTACTTTTCATCATTCATATTCAGATTAGTTGCCTAATTTTAGCCAGGCAACCAAGTATGTAATAGAAGCACAAATTCTATTTGGTTTAAATATCCCCATCTAATTATGCTGTACTTTTGTTATCAATCTCAGATGTTAATGGTATAATGACAAAAAGAATTTTTAGTAATTAAATTGTTACTAGAATTACTGTAGAAGATGTTGACATGCCAAACATGTTTAATTATATCTATAAATAGTCTGTAAAGGCTCTTAGTAGGGCAGGATTAAAAATGAAGCAGCCTAATACTACATTTCCTGTCCAGTGTGCAGAGTTGGTAGTGCTTTATTCTTCTCTGTGGCGTCATTTGCCATTTTATATGGGATGGAGCTCTTCCTTTTCTCAGTTTTAACAGCTTCTCTGAGTTCCTGCAGGATAATACAGTGCGACTGAAAATCACCAAGTGGCACCTAAAATCATTTCATGATTTCTCCTAGAAACMAAAGATGTAGCAGCGGTGAATGCCAGTAGTAAATGTCGATTGTTTTTGCAATATTGCCGTGTTCCTTCTTAGAAAATATTCCAGTTAAAGAAGTTGAAAAATATTTCAGGTGGAGGTGGTGGGAGCTGGTGCTGCTGAAAGGACAGCCGTGCTGCCGCCCATAGCAGGGAGGTCTGCAAAGGGTTTTGAGGGAGGTGGGTGGCACTGAGTTAGAGACTGTTGAGTGATTTCCATAGCAGTGAGGACGGATGAATAATGGACAACAAAGTATCTTCTCATATTCAAATGAATAATTTATAGTGAGTTCTGTGGTGTTTGAGTTTTTAAAGTAAGAGACATAAGGGGATTTTTTTTYYTTTTTYYTTTTTTTTTTTTTTTTTTTGAAGTGTCTTGAGGCCGATATAATAATTGACGGGGCTTTGTTGTTGTTGTTGTTTGGCTGTTTTTTCTTGCATCTCTTACTAGGCTACAGGCGGAGTTCTCCACCCTTCTGCCCCAAATCATAAGTGCCTATGATTTGAAAAGTGCCCTAAAGCTGCTTCCCTGCCGGTGGCCCGTTCACATGTAAAGACTCTGCAGCTGAAGCTCTGGAGTTCTCCCAGGCTTCTGGAAACTTGGATCTGCCTCTGGAATGTGCCTTCTCCTGGCTTCCACCATCCTGTGGCTGCCGCAGCTCCCCCTGATCCATACCCCTCTTGCATGTGTTTGCTGCCTTCAGGCTGCTCTGCTTGTTTCTTGTGCTGGGTCTGTTATCCCCTCGTGCCTCTGGTTGCAGCCTCCGCTCCTCCAGCGTTGCTAGGAGGTGGCCCGAGTGAATAAACCYGGCCTAGCTGCATTGAGGCAGCTCTGCTGTGGGGAGGAGAAGGCGGGGGTTGTTAAAGCACAGCTTTTGGATTGTGTTTCATACGTTGGGAACCAGTGGTGTAAATCACAAGATGCAGAAAGTCCGCAGTGCTTTGGAGCCCCGTCGAGCAGATGTGCTGATCTGAGYGACCTGCTCGGTCAGCATGGGGATGGAGAGGGAAAGCCAGGCCTGCGGGCAGAGCGGCCCAGCTGCGGTAAGCAGGCCCCGCTCACAGTCAGGGCTGGCTTTTGGATTGCAAGGAATTTTCCTAGGAACGAATGTGGTTCCTTTTTCTTCCTGTACAGCACAGAGCCTTGTTCATTTGCAAGGATTGTTTGGCCTGTTTCATCCCTCAGCTTCTCTCTGAGGATGCTGGCAACCCCTGTGGTTGCTCACACATGCCCTGGTCCCTCTTCCTCACCCTCCTTCTAAATGCTGAACCTCGTGCTCTGCTGTGTGAAAATTCTGATATTTGCTTTACATGAYCTCAGGAGTACTTTGTGGGATTCGATCTGTTGAAGGGTCAGGGTGGATTTCTTTGTGCCTATATCCAGAACTATGAATCTATTAAGCCGGCACTGTCTATTTAACTGCAAATCCTGTTAGGGAGGTTTCTGTGCTTGTGCTCTTGGCCCTGCTGGCCCTCCGAGGTGACTGACTCCTCTGCASCCTGTGGAGAGCCAGAGGTATTTAAGGTTGTATTTTGCATTCCAGTGTATGTTTAGTATACATAAAATTCAGATGTTATAACATGATTTTTTTTCACTCAGTTTGATTTTCTTTGTGCTTCTAAAATGTGTATGTAAAATAAAAGCAGAGAGAGGGTGCTGCATTAAATAACATAAACTGAAGGCTTTTGTTTCAATTAAGAAAATTCAGCCTGAGTTTTAGGAATTGGTAGTGGGATGTTGGAAATGCACTATAACATACAGCAAGCCTTCGAAGTTTTCCAAAATCTGAAAAGCAGAACAGCTCCTGTGGTTAACCATGATGTTCATAGCTCTGTGTTTATTAAAGCTTTTAAAAGTTTTTTTATTATTATTATTTTATTTTTTATTTCCTAATTACTCATCACTAACGAGCTTGCCAGATCTCGCAGGGGTCATTTCCTGACCTGTATTAGTAAATATTCAGATGGAGTTTGATCACACTCATCAGTGAGCTTTGAAGTCTAATTAGGCAATTACAACTTAAATTTCACCGCTCAGAATAAACGGAGCTCCATCTTCTCAGGGATCTATTTTCTGACAATGAAACCTGCTAAGACTAGGCTAATCACAACGTGCGGCGCACACGTTTTGCCCATCAAGAATACAAGCGATGCTGAAGCATAGAGCTCCTCATAGAGCACTCGGAAATGTTATAGGCTGTGCTCTGAAAAAATCATGTGTAGCAGTAAAACCTAGTGTATGTGTAAGCTAGGTATTCAGTGCAGAGTCTCATTTGTACTTAGAGATGAATTATTGTTTAGCATGAAAAGTGCATTTTGCTTTTGGAGGAACCAGCAGGTGCTTGCCTCTGGAAAATGGTCACTTAGGAAGTTAATGGTTTGGATCGGAGAGCCAGTGTCTTTTAGAAATGTTAAGTTAGCAACTTTTCATGTCTTGACCTTTAAACACCAAGAAACTTATGTCCCTGATGATACTTCTTAGCATTTTTTAAAGGCAGCAGAGGCCTCAGTGTTTTGGCCAATGAAAGATCTTCTCGGGAGCAGTAGCAAAGGGTACTTGGGCTTGTTCAGACTTGGTGTATAAAAGCACTGTGAAATGCTTGCTTCTTTGTTGTACAGAGATATGTGCAGATATACTAATACCCAAACTACCGAAGCCATATGTGACTGCCAGCACACAAAGCTCGCCCTGCATCCCCAGTGAGAACCAAAGCCCCTTGGGACTTCTCGTCTGTTAGAGCAGCCACTGAAAGTAGCTTTTCAAATAGGAAATTCCCTTTACCCTTCTGCCTCTAGCAGAAGTTCAGCAGGCACAACAGTAGCATCAAAGTGGAATTTGGGGAATAACTCACATGTTTTGACTCCAGACTACTGTTACAATTACATTAAAAACATATATTTTATATATATATATATATGATGTTTTGTGCATTTTAAAGAGAAGTAGTTAACACAGACAACTTTCAAGTGTCCTCATGCTCATAGTTCTGTGGTGTTTATAACAAASTGTTCTTCCCTGGTTCCTGTGCTGGTAGGTGTCATTGGAAATGTCCAGATGCACCTGGGAACCTTTTTTTYTGCTGCATTCTGACTGTGCTGGTCTTTCTCTCGGCTGGTGACAGCAGTTCTTAGTGTAAGCTGAATGCTTTGCTTTGTGACAAAAGCCTATCTGGGTCTATAAAAAGAATATAAAGGCACAGATACCATCTAATTCAATGTTTTGGTGTACTGTAAAGCTATACCAATCTGAATAACTGTGTTATCTGAAAATCAAGTTGTGGTTTATTATACCCGTTCTTATTTTAGATGCTCTAGTTTCAGTTACATAAAAGTGGCTTAACCTCTACACTTCTGTGTAAGTTCTCAAATCAGAAACGCTGACTAGTGCTTTTGGTGAGAACATCATTTCATTTCTGCATGCGCCTGCATCCTTTTAATACCTTTTTATTTCCCGCCTTTCTTTTCTTTCATTTCTTATTATCAATAGTATTTCAAGCTCTCATTGAACAGGGATGTCTAAGGAGCTCTGCACCTTGATTTCATTTTAGAGAATGTAGGTAAGTAGGCATCAGGTCTAGTCAAAGAAATCAGCATTTTATCCTAAATTTCTAATGGTTAACTGTGAATAAGATGCTGTATAACGTCTCACGAGCTTGTGTAGATGACTGATTGTGAAATAATGTTTCTTCAGTAAAAATCATCAAATACGGAAAGAAACCTACAGATATTGCTTTAAATTAGTACTGATATGACATGGAAAAAATAAACTGGAGCACTGAGATTATTTCCTAAACTCATAATTATTACCTAAAATTTGCAAAATTACAAAAAGAGATTTTCCTTTCTTCCTTTTATTCATAGGAATATCCATGCAGAAGGTCTAAAGGTGAGAGTTAGCAAATATAAATAATAAATCCTCCAAGTAAGATTGTTTGATACTTTTTCCCCAGAATATTTAAAAAAATCTTTTTWGTCCTTTTTTATAGCCTGTGTTTAACATGCCTGTGTTATTTTGGTTATTCTAAAAGACTAAATCAAGTGTTTTGGTGGTGGCATTCTTAAGCTTCTTAAGAATGAGTGAGCTGATGTTTACTAACTAGGATCTCTCCTGCTTAGCTTTAAACCCACAGTGCCCTGTAATCAAAGATAGGATTTCTTTTTGATAYGGTAAACTCAAAAACTGTTATTTTCCCCCCTCCTGAGAAAATTCACAAACTGTTTCTAAGAAGCTTTCCAAACCCTCTTGAAATTTTGATTCCCTCCAAAATGACTATTATGGAGATAAGTTCTTAGCCTGTCTCACCTCACTTTGTTTAAAAGGGCCCAATGTATGAAAAAGAGGAAAAAAAGGGGGGGGAGGGGAAGAAAAAAAAAGTCCTTACTTTTTGTGAAGACTCTTTCAATAACTTTTAAATCTCATTGCAAAATGCTATCAGACTATGATAGCAGAACAATAGGAAATTGCCTGTTCTTCATAGGACTTTATATAATGGTATGCTGCTGTAGATAAAAAACAGTTCCCTGGCTTTTCCCAGACCAGCTCCCTGGAATCCACTGCTGCCAATACCAAGTTATTTATTTGTTTGTTTAGTGGTTAGTGTTTAGTGGGTTATCACATTTTGCTTTTCAGCAGCCCCCCAGCTGCCCCACTCCTCGCTGTTCCCCTGGACACACCTGAGTTTTCTCCAAAAAGAAATGGGCTACCAAAGAAAACAGACCAAGAGGCAGCCAAAGATCTGAGATAATTTCACAATTAATACTGAACTGAAATGTTCTACCTGTGAGACTCCTTCTCAGAGAGTCTGAATACAGAAGAGAGCAGCCAGGTACTGCAGGAGCTCTCGCTGGGGCCCTGAGAACACCAGTGATGTGTCTTGGAGTACTTATTTCAGAGCAAAGGTACCACAGCTCTGTGGAGACTCCTACTAGCCCTTATCCAGCCTGAAATGCTGGATGGCTTCAGAGTACCTATCAAGGGAGGGGAAAAGAGGAAGGGAAAGGTGMTGCTTTGGAAAATGCAATTTTCATGCACTAAATGTCAGGGAGGCAGCTGGTAAAGCTGCAGCCACACTTACTACTTGGGAGCACTATAAAATACTACATGAATACAAAAAGAGGGAATAATTATTGCCATAGGAACCATAGCATCACTTCTGTTAATTTTATTTGCTGTACATAGTATTGAGTTAACAGATTTCCCATGGTGAACATCAGTAAGCCCCAAAATGATWCTTTAGTGTTATTGTAAGTATTGGGATCCTGGGAAATGTTTAGTTGATGTTGCGACTGTGGTCATAAAGGCACAYAGTCAAGATAAATGACTGCACCAAGACATAGTTTGCAGAAATATTTCTTACAGACATTGTTCTGTTTCTGGAGTATTTTCCAGCATAGCTGCTACGTGTGCTGCTGCCATCTCCTGGCTGGAGCTCTGTGGCCCATACGGACAGGTTGCTTTTCCCYCTTTAGTGCAAGGAGGGAAGTCTGTACTTCGATTTTGCGCAGGCAGCAGAGATGCATGTGTYTGAGGAACTATTTCCATAGCATATGTATGTGGGCAGCTGATGATCATGGTGTAAGTACAGCAATGGATAGTTAAACTACCTTGCTTTACATACAGACTGCACAATTCCRTTCTTATTAACTATCCAAATTAAAAACATGACATATAAAATTTCTTTTTATAACAGAGGATTTTTATTTTTTTGAGCATAAACATTGATCTAGGAAAATGCTGTTTTCACCCTTTTTATTTCCATAGTACACCCTCCACTAACAAACTTCCAATTCAATCTGCAGAGAAGGTCATCTTTATCAGATATATGTTTCTAGCATAAATATATATAACCTTGTGTATTTTTAAAACTGGTATGTAGGAGTGTTTTTTGAACAAAATCCTGTTGAGGCAGATGTCTGGAACTTTCTGTAGTTTTATGTCAAAGACATGTGGATCGTATTTAGTCTAAATTTGTTTTATTCAATTTACATTAACCAAGGATTTGGTCAAAAGCAATTAGTTGATAGAATTTATAGTGGCTTTACTATGGGTGAGTCTAACTGCAATTTGTTTTGGTTCTAAAAAGAGATTAAGACTTTTATTAAGAGTGTTTGTACCAGGGAAGATTTAATTATTAAACTCCAAAAATGTTTGTCACAATTAAAATGTAAGAGCAAATTAAAAGTCAGTTACAACAGCTTAAAATTACATGGGAGCCTGTACATTATGTTAACTATTTGCTTCTCTTCTGTACAAATTGTTGTTTTCTCCACTGCATTTGCAGAATTGCTGTGAATTTGTTGTCTCATGCTGTCCGCTGGCTTAGTGTTTGGTGGCTACTTTTGAAGCATTTTGTGCACAGCTTTTAGGTTAAATCTCAATGTTCAGGTAAATCCTAGATGCTTTTTACAGGGGGTATTGGTTATACCACCAGTCTAAGAAATGATGGTTTTCTGAAATTAAAATCTTTAATACGGCAAAGACGTCATCATTTTGAAACAGAAAGTGTGTCTTCTGGACTTCGCTTTCCAATAGGCCGTAAAAAAGTCCATCCTAGCTTCTTAAAACTGCTTTTCTTAACTCACGTAGCAATTTCTTGATTTTCTCAGCTTACTCATTATAAATGTAGTATTTTGTTCTCACTCAGGATAATTAAATTATTTTGATTTTACTGGTGATTACTAAGGAATTTCTCCATTACTCTCCAGCAATTTCAAGTCAGTTCAAGTCAGTCGGCTGCTAAATGAATATGGTACCAAAAATCCAGACAATGTATGCAAGGTGTAGATATTTTTCCTAGCTGTGGTTTTATGAAACATGAGCACCTAGAAATAGGCAGAAATCATATAAATTATCCAGCATATCAGGATTATTCAAGCATTTTGTTGTGGTGAGAAGATGGTTTCTATACTTTTCTTGTAATTTTATGGACAAGAGAGTAGACAGATTCTAAGGCTTATTTATTTATTTATTTATTTATTTTTCTAATATATGAAACTCTGGTTATGGAACAGGCTGCCCAGAGAGGTTGTAGAGTCTCCATCTCTGGAGATCTTCCAAACACAGCTGGATATGACCCTGTGCCACGTGCTCTGGGTGTCCCTGCTCAAGCAGGGAGTTGGACAAGATGATCCCTAGAGGCCCCTTCCACTCTCAACCATTCTGTGATAATGAGCTGTGACTGCAGCTCATTATTCTGTGATAATTTTGTGACTGCAAGATCACAAAGTTTTGATTTTGATTTGTAGAGTGGCATAAAATTAAGGTATGTGATAGCATTTAGTGATGCAAACTGAAGGGACTCCCTCATTCCTTGCTCTAAATTTGTTATGGTGAGCTGACAGATCTAAGATTGTGTCTTGAATGGTGGACTATTGACTTTTGTTTTAGTAAAGAACCATACAGGTAGGTCTGCATAATTATTGGGCTGGATTGATAGCTTGTTCCTTTACGTATTGCTTTGAATGGAGAGACCGGATGAGTATTTCTGCTGGTTTTTGCCTTCTCATTTTCTAAAATGCYACTTTACTTGCTAAGATGTAAGTAGACTGAGAAAAGGCCCAAGGTTGATATAATTCAGTGCCCTGTGGCAAGGACCCTGTGACTGAGAGATGCCTGGATATTGGTAAATGTTGAATAGCTCATCGACAGAGATAAAACTAGTTAAATKGTGTCACTTGAGCAAATGTAGTCTAAAACACAGCCAATTCAGGGTAGATGACAGACTGCCTGAACTCTGAGCTGTTACAAGCTGGCAGGTGGGGATGGGCTCTCCATCCTGCCRCCAAAACTGCCAGGAGATGGCAAGATCCAAACCAAGGCACTCCCTGTGCCTCCCGGGCTCCCTACTTAGAGAGGAACAGTTTGGGAGGCTGCAGAATTGGGAGGGATGATGAGAAAATAGTGTGTGGAACATAGAGCACAGGTAGATGGGTGTGCTGGGCAGTAGACTTGAAGATGTCTCACAGAGGTCTGTGGGAAGGCCGTGAAGGCGGCTGTGCAGAGCGCAGCTGTCTGTAACCTTCTGGAAAGGCCCCTCTGAATTTGAATTCCATCTGATTCTCACGCTGAGCTGTACCAGCGATTTTTGCCTTATGGGTCCCTCTGCTGGCCATATTACTAGGTTCAGTATTTCCAAATACACTTCAAATACATTTTGAGTTTGTTCCAAGAGCGGCCCTATATGCCACGGACGTGGTGAGCACAGGCCCCAGCGTCCAGCTCCCTAGGCCCTTCCGTGGATTCAAAGTTCCGGTAGTACTAGGAGATCTTTCCCAACTGAGGAGGAAGCACCAGATCCAGAGTGTTCTGGATGGTTAAGGGATGGAGAAACAGATACAAAATACTTCGGGGTTACTGTTTATTATGGTGTCAGTTTGTTTMAGGTGAGTGCCAAGCGTGTATCCGTGTGAATGGGCACACAAATGTGGCAATGTTCCTGTTTCTGTGGATTTCCTTCTCTGATCTCTGTGGTGGATTTCATAAATTCCTTTAACTTAAGTTTATGGAGTTTTGTTTACCTTTTTTCACCATCAGCCTGGATTACATCCCTCTCTCCTACAGCTGAACAGATAAAAAGCCATTTCTATCAAAACCATGTTCTTGAAGCAAGTGTCTTACCACATCCCCAACAATGTTGAATTAAAATTCATTTGTACTTATGGGACAAGAAGTCATCTCAGACTTGCTTCTTGTCTTGTGTTCAGTTTATCTGAGAATTGCTTTTACTCAGCAAASTAAGTTTTAAACAAGGAATCCTTTCCAGAAATAGATTTTTTTTTAATCTTTCTAATTGATTGAGGTGAGGGAATTCTATCTGATTTGTATTAAAATACAATACAAACTGGATAAATATGGAATACTATGGAATATGTATAAATACGAAATGGAAAAATTAGGGGAAAAAAAAGATCTGTTATACTGTCTATTATATTTTCCTGCTACTGCTTGATAGCTTTTATTGGTGCTGTCTCTTAAATATGGAGGGAGTATTCTTTACAAAATGCAACATCACAGCACAAATATGGAACMAGGCAATATGTTGCACTTAGTTTTTACCTGAATGACTCACCATTTTTGGATGGTACTTATTCTCCTAGTGTAGCTGCAGAGGAGGTTTTGCATGGTTATGCATGGTTCATTTTCCTCAATAAAACTTACCATCCAGGCTGATTTGTGTAAATTTACAATTCTAATGAAAACCCRTGTATGCCTGAAGCCAGACTGAGATTTTGTACATTATCAGAGACCCTTATGCTTTTCAGAGAAGACTTCTGCTGAAACAGGTTTTTGTATTAGCTTATTTTTTTTCAGTCTTTAAAAGAAACTATTTAGAGGGAAAGAAGAAAAACAGAAAGCCTTAGAAAAGTTAGATAGAAAGCTTTACCTTGCTCAATCAAAATCAATTTGGGTTTTAGTTATGCAGTGAAAAGTTGTGTTATAACTGTAATTTGGAAAAATTACATTTACATTTCTAAGAATGCTGCAGTCCAGTATGATATGATCTTAGACATATCATTTGACCTCCTCATGCTTAAGGTCCCAAATTTGTGTTGTACATGAATGATATATAGGATGTGAAATGAAGTCAATATATGTGAAATAGTTTAAGGATCCATTTCTCTCATAGGCCTAAGGAATTTTGGAAGTCTTTTGTTTTTATATCTGAAACTTGAAATTTAGTGACAACATTAAAAAAAAAAAAAAAAAATAAAACTATGAGATGTGGGACTCGGTGCTGAAAGGTTTCAAAGTCCTGTTTACAGACGGGTAGTAGTATAACTCCATGACATAATCAAATGTAATTTAAGTGAATAAATATTATATTAAGATCCTAGTGGTTTCCCTTTTGTAACAGTTTATATCATTTTGCACTTAAAAAGTGTGAAAAGATTAAAAAAAATGTGTCTCATATTGCTTTTTTTCCTTCTTCCCTATCATTAATTTCACAAATAAATTTAGGAGGTTTCTAGCAACACTACTGGAAAACAATTGTTTCAGGAGCTGAAGAATTAGAAGTCTTGTCTTAAAAGAATTAGCTAAGACTCTATGACATGTCATCACAGTGAATACAGATAACCAACTTTGTGTGATATACTAAAGAACAACTGGCTTTTATTGCCTCAATGCCGTAATTCCAAAAATACCAACTTAAAGGATATATAGTAGAATTGAGGTTTAGAGAATGATATGTCATTGTATGCTCTTTATAAGTAAACTATTTTTAATTTCTTAATGATACCTTCTGAAGGGAGAAACTATTTCAGAATCTTTACCATTGTTGTGGTCTGGTAGATAGTAATAGTTCTATCTGTTTAATATTATTTCATATACTAAAAACATGATCTTTATGCAAACATGTTGATCCATTCCCAAGTTTCCCAAATTTCTGTTGAAGAACAAATGTCAATCATTTTTCGTTTCATATGCCTAGACTGAGCTTGTAATTGGAGTCAGAAAATGGAAATTGAATGAAATGTTAAACTATAGAAATTACAGCAGGGTTAAATTTGCATTCAGATCTGTCTTCTTACTCTGAAATAGAGATCAAAAGCTCATATGCCTCCTGAATTGGATATACGCTTTGGACATTTTTTTTTTTTAATATTATACCATACATGCCTTATGATGGAGTTCTTGCAGTTCTCTGTATAGTTCATAAATATGGTTCACTCTATATATTTTTTAAAATTTTCCTTTTTTCACACTTCTTAAAATCCCCTCCACTTCTTAAGGATTAAAGAAAGAAATCTTTACGGCTGTAGCCGCTTTGAATTTCATTTGTGCTTGGGGCAGCGCAGGGGCACGCGGGCAGCAGCGCCCAGCCCAACGTCGCCTCTTGCCACGAAGACAAACTACCCAGCTTTCCCAGAAAGGCAGGTCAAAGGACACGCGCACAGCTATTTATTTGCTTTCAAAACAGGAGGAATATRATTTATGCAGGATATTAGCTCATGTGGCGGCGCGGGGCTTCGCAGGTGCGGCCATGGGAGCCTGACCCCGCTAATCCCGCGGGCAGCGGTGGGTGCGCGGGCGGCCGCCTTTTAGCACAGCCCCTGGATGTGTTAGAAAGGACCTTGCGTTTCCAGAACTTCTTCAAACAACGCACGCTTAGCCTGTCCTGCCTGCATGCCTGCTAAAGACAGTGCAAAGACGCTCACGTAGTCTTGGGCCTTGTTACCTCGTTTTGTGTKCGTGTAGAGACCAAAGAGTTTTGTGTGTAGTATGGATATCACTTGTGTCCTCACAAACAAAACTCTGATTTCTTGTCTTTTCTGCTATTTTTTTCTTAAGTTACTCCTYGTCTTAATTAGTCTTACTTAATTACCTTAACAAGGCAAAGGCCTTGTTCCTTGTATCTTATTGAAGTGTAAGCTCCAAGCCAGACTTAACTGAGTAACCATCTGTAGACCAGGATTCACAACTGGCTCATTCGTTCCTTTGCTCAGTGTTGTTTGATGGGGTCCAGACACAAATATATGCTGCTATTTTGCATCAAAATGAAGAACAGCCACGACATTTTAAAGCTATTCAGAACGATAGTAACAACAAGACCTGGAAGTGATGGAAAAATGAAATAAATATAGCAGATGGTTTTGGTTAAAGGAGAAATAAATAGTGATGATTCAGATCGCTGTTTGCCTGTGAGAGTATTAACTGTGAGGGCAGGGGCATAATTGCTTTGAGCTGGCATATTATCTCATAAATAATTTAAAGATTATGCAGGTTAAGGAAAAAATAGTATGTGGAGTTTTTGCTCTCAGGATAGGGGGAAAAAAAGGTTCAAATCCCATTGCTTCATAGGAAAAAAATATTTCTTTCTCAAAAATGTGAAATGTGGCATTAGCATGTCCAGCTAAATCAAAATCATATAGTCTTCCTCCCTTTGCAGAGAATAGGGTCTGAATTAAGAGAGCTGGGTATAAACCTCTAGATGGAGCCAAAAGACTTTCTTTAGGCCTGAAGGGAGTAACTTCCACCTGGAGTTGAAAGTATTTTCTGGAGTAGATGAATAGGTGAATCTCTTTTTTTTTTTTTTTCCCCTTCTCTTTGGGATGGTATTTTTTTTCCTGTCTTAGTAGTTTTTAGACATACTGCTCGCTGTGCTTCCCAAGAGGCATTACAATTCCRTGGCCATCAGCCCTCATCCTCGAACACGGGCAGTGCCAGGAGGGCAGGAGGAAGCGGAGGAGGAAGGAGGGAGTTGCAGCCCTGTCCTTCCACTCTGTCCCAGCACCTGGGCTTGCAGATCTGTCCCCTCCTTGTCACCATTCCTCAATGCAAGTTTATTTTTTTAAGCCCTTTGTTCCACAAGGAAAGTTGTTGGCAGCTTCACAGCACAGAGAGGCCTGCAAAATGGCCCCTGATGCTTCACAAAATGCTTTATTTCTGTGAACCAAATACCCCGGTGGTTATTGGGTTTGTCACGGCATATAGGGTTTCTCCTGTAGCCATGCTGACCTTCATGTGCTCTTGTGATCCAAAGCAGCTCTTTCTGAAATGGAATCAGGAAAAGAATGCTTAATTAACAGTAAATGACTCTTTAAAAAAAAAAAAAAAAAAAAAAAAGGCAAAAACAAATCCGAAAAGCTAATTTTGTGCATTGTCATTAATGCATGCTGTCAAAAACTTTGGAATTCTGACATTTTGGCCTACAGTTTAAGAACAGAGCAGCAGCATGTGCGGACGATCAGATAGCGTTCAGGTGGACACCGCGTTTGTGAGCAGACTCAGATCTCATAACTCTGAGTGCCACAGAACTGGGCAGGTTGTGAAAGGGTTTTCTTGCGAGCAAAATAAATGCGCTATTCTGCCATAAATCACAGCATACCCTTTTTGTACCACCAAGAATTAAAGAAGGCCAAAGAAATGCCTTTTTCTCTCCTCTCTGATGCTCCTCAAGCCTTTTTGTATCTGCTGGAGTTTGTTGTTGAATGATCCAGAAGCTACTGGCACAACTTTTTATTCCTTGGATGCAAATTGATCTTTTGTAATGGAACTGAAGGAAACTGGTGACAATATTTGCAGTATCTTGAGTATCAAGAGCACAAAAACAGGGAGGCAACGTGGACCCAGTCTGGCCTCCAGACTAACATTTAGCGGGGGGACTCAGATCAGCAAAGATTTAAGTAACTCTTTACTTTGTGGCTTCCCTTGTAGGTTTTTGGTTGTTGTTCTTATTCTCTTGGTATGTTTTTTTTTCTTAACATTATATGGTGTTACTTCTGTCTGACATTATGTAAAATATTGGTGCTGTAAAGGAAAAAAAGTTGTCCTGGCAATCTCCTTTCACTGCAATAAAGCAGTTAACATTTAGAAGTGAAACAGAGCAGCGCAAATTAAATTGTATCAGTGCAATTGAACATAAACTTTACCCTGCTTTTCAGTATGAGAGAACTATTTGGAATAATCTGCACAACCAAAGTTCTCACTCTGTGTCTGCATAAACTTCTCTAAATGTTCGATACTCACTCTGACTAAATACAGCCTTGTTTTAGTAGCTGCATTCTGCTCTATAGCAAACATGAACTTGGAACATTTGATATGGATGTTAGAAGGAGAAGGAGAATTTTGAGTACAGAAATATGTTAGTCTTGCACTGCAGGTATATAAATTACACTTTCAACTTGAAAGTACTATATATCTTTACCTCTTAGAAAACAGATTAAAAATTGCCAGCTAGTAAGAACAAACAACCCCCTAATTAGAACAAAATATTCTGTTGGATGAAGCATGCYCCTTTTAGCAACATTTGATACTTCCAAGTGCTAAACACCTAAATTTGACCTTGAATCAACCTTAAAGTTTGCAGGCTAAAGGTAACAACTATGCAACAGTAAAAATATGCAGACAGGAGTTTACTGCCCAGAGAGAGCTGCTGTCCTGTATTTTGTTTGAACTGCCACATGTCTGTGTTCATGAATCTGTGCTTCATGCCCTTGGAAAGTAGGAGGAAAGCAGTGACAGCAGCTGATGTGCAGGAACCCAAGAAGAAAGCGGGGAGCTGCTGCAGGAGGGTGGCAGCTGTTGGGTCAGTTCTGCAGCTGAAGCTAACAGCACTTTCTTTGTATTGTTTCCACATAAAGCAAGTTTGCCCAGKGGATACTCCAAGCCAATGATTTCATTCTGAAATTGTTTGCCTGCAATTTAAATAGTTAACAAAGATTCATTTCCTTCTCCTTATCTAAAATCAAAATAAAGTGGCCTTTTCATTAACTTACTTTTTGTTTATTTTTTTTCATCATATGTTACAGCATATTTACCAGTCATGATGCAGTAGAGTGACCATGTTGCTTTTGCTGTACTTTGTGGCTTTTTTTTTTTTTTTTTAATTTTTGTGAAGCAAGACAAAAAATAAGTGTGAGAAATAAAATATTTAGGCTGTGATGGAGACAGCAATCACAGGTATCCCGTATAATTAAAACTTMTTTTTTGCTTCATTTCTCATCTTTCTGTAAACAGAAAGTTTATCTGCCTGTTTACAAGAAAAGCAAAGACAAAAAATCTTTAGAATTGTTCTTTCACATTCTTCTATTCCACTGAATGGTACATTAGTCAAATGACAGCTCACAGGCATACATGCATAGTTAAAAAATGCTAATTTTTTTATTATGCCTTTTAGTGATACGGAATCTCAAGGCAGTGCAAGCAGTTTGTGATGCACAGGCAGCTCATTGCTTTTGTAAGCAAATGAAGCACCCCCTGGGTCCCATCTTACTGTTTGCGTTGGCCACTTCCACCAGCGTTTTCGTGAGGGGACTGCCACAGTTTCTTACTCTGGTAGAGCTGTACTCATGAGGACTGTCGCACTCAACCAAGTGTGGACTCTACGGCCTTGGGCGAAGTCACAAACTATCTGCATCAGGTTGGAGGCCRTATTAACACCTGCTTCACTCACCAGTGAATTTAGGGAAGATGTTGATATCTCTAAAACATTTCAAGATACAGAAGGTCAAAGCCATAAGGCCTGTTCTTTCCAGCAGAAGCAAGTGCTCCAGGCTTTGTGCCAGGCTCACTCCCTAACAGTGACTAGGAAAGCTAATGAGGTTCCAGGGAAGGGTTTTAAGCAGCAGGTGTGGGGYTGCTGTGTCTTCCCAGCAGATGTTGCTGCCTTCCAGCTTAGAAGACAGACCAGATCTGCATGCCCAAACTTTGGAAATACTTASATGCATGCCATAACATCTAGACTTATCTCCTTTATATTACAACTGCAATGTTTCTGTCATTGAAGTTCTACCTAACTATAAAATGTTATTTTTTTTTGCCCCATGAAGATAATGAATATGAATGTTGTATGAAAATGTGTACTAAACAGCGTATTTTTGCCTGGGAACTATTACATTCCACATGCTATAAATGCTCTTCAGCATAATAGAAAGCCTCAATGACAGGTTTTYCTAACAGCCTCAGAAAATGTTTCTTTTAGTATTTGTGCTTTAATGAGGAGGTTTCTAATAGCTGCAAAATCCCATAGGCAATAATGAAATCCTGTCACTTTATATTTTCTCTAGAATTAGGTGTGAATACTGTTCCTTGTTTGCAAGTTACAATAAAATGAGTCCTTTTGTTCAAGTTTTCTTCCTGAGAGCTACAGGGATTTGTTAGTCAGAATAAAATTGATCTCTTCAGAAATGCCAGTGTGAAATATGATTTGTCCTTGCTGCCTTTAAAAAATTGTCACACTGCTGTTCCCAGGCTTCTTCATGGGCCTTAAGGTAAATTAGGACATTTCAGGTATGATTGTTTTTCRCAATTTCTATAAAAAGGCTAGTTATCTATACATAAAAAAAAAATGGGGATGAGGGAAAGAATCTTTCCCCAAGGCTGATGTTCCAGTGTATTTTAATGGATCAAAATGGCTATCCTTGGGATATTAATGGATTTTAATGGCTATCCTTGATCTTTGAAGGTTAAACAGAAACCTCACAGTGAACAAGCATGCTTTAAATCAACTCCTACATGTGAATTTAGTTGYAATGGAGCACCTAGAATCACTTTCTTATTATGTTTTTCCTAAATGTTGCAGTGAGTGCCTGCCTTTCCTCACTTTCTAGCTGCTGTCTTGCTTAGAGGCGTCTAATAGGAGACATTTCCCTCGAGGGATTAAGAAGCTGCTCTCAGTGGATCTAATAAAGAATTTTTACTGAAGAGGCTAATTCACCTACCCTAAGAGCCAGATCGATATGGAGAGGTTTCTGTAGGGAGAGGCTCCTGCAGTCTAGAAGAGAACAGGCCCTCCTGGGACTGTACAGTAGCCACCTTCCCTCGTTCAGCCCCTGGTTGCCTCTTACTTGGTTGGCTGTGAAGCTGCCAGGGGAGCTTGAGTCTCTTTCTTGTTTTCACTGAAATGCATCCATTTAATCTCTGGACAAAATGGGAACACTTTCAAGTCTCAAATTTTGCACTGTGGCAAAAACATCTTTTTCCCCAGGAGAGGGTCTGCAAAGCCTCCTTCTTTTCTTTAATATGGATCTGCATGGTGTGGGGAGGACCCATCTTTTAGAATGGGCCCCTGAGCTCTCTCCTCAGCAGCGTCTGGTGGGGTTTAGTAAGATTCAGAAACTATTCTACCAAGCCTTAATCCTATACTATGTAATTTGTGTTCTTTCAGACATTCTTAGCAAATAATACTACTCTACATATGTACAGTGTTTCTTGTCCCTAAATCTTTTAAGTTGCTTACTGTCTACTTACAGAACATGCTGCATATTTTGAAAGCTTGGGTATGGCATCAGTATGGGGTACTGACCTTGACAATGACCTTGATGTCCTATGACAGGTATGCACTTAACTGGCACTATCCCCGTTAAAATGCAGAGGTCAGAGATGAAAGATATTTCATGTGTACTCTCCCTGTAAATACCATGCATTTGTTTTCTGGTTCACAAGCTTAGAAAGTCTTTGTTGGCCCAAGGGATAACTGTCAGATTGTGGAACATAATGATACTATAAAGGAATTTCTAATATTCCTTATTCGGAATATTTCCTTCTAGAGGAAGGTGCTAGTCAGTAACAGTAAAGAGTGACATAGGCAAAAGAGAGTGTGGCTGAATTAAGCACAGTCTCGCAATGTATGGACTATTCCGTGGTAGCTTATAGCGAGCTAGACTTTTCCTGTGTGGAAAAGGCAGGAAGGTGTGTGTCAGGGCATTACTGGCTAAGATTATGAGCACAGGTGAATATGTAGGGGAGCCACTGAATTTCACACTCATACCCTGTGTTACTCACAATATGTTTCATCTGTCCATGTTTTTCTTAGCGCACATAATTTCATGCAGTGCTCAAATGGTATACATAATGACTAATATGTTTATGAGTTTTCTGCCATGCATATTAACTTGTTTTCCTAGCTTGGCAGATAATACAGCCTTATCTTCTACTGCATATTAATATCACCATATGTGGGAAATAAAACTCAGAGAAAGGAGAKGTGCCTTTTCCAAGACCACACAACAAGTCAGTAGCAGAAGTGGAGTGAAACCACAAGAATTCCTGGCTTCTTACTCGTTTTTAAGGCATTTTGAATATGCATTCTTCTGATTGATTTTTCCAGCTATTTGCTGGTACTTTGCTTCTGGTAAAAAGGAAAGCTCAAGTAAAGCGATTATCAGTAACTGCTGCATGTGGTTAAAGCATGTCTTGTCTATAGCGGCATTCTCACAATTTAGTCCTTTAGAAAGAAGCATAAATATAAAAAAAAAAACTACACAATACAGTGTTATTGAGTAGGTAGCGTAGCTGAAAAGTTCATTTACAAATGAATTCAGCAGCAAATAGAGGCACTGCCTCTTGGAAGAACTGAACATCCAATTCCTACGGCACAATTGCTTGATAGGAAAAAAGATGACAAAAAGAATTGTTACAAAGTTTCTGTCAATCCCACTTTCTTTAGTGAGAATAAGATATTAGTGAGGGAGAAAAATGAAATAAATGCTCATCAGCATATAGTTTCAGAAAAAGAGTTAAAGCGTCTTTAAAAATCAGTTCTTCATTAGCATGAAAYATTGGAATTTGTTTGCACCAGTACAAGATGTTTTAAAAGTGGATGATTGCTATTTACATTCATGTTCAAATGGTATAWATGAGAAGCTAAGAGTTCTGTTATTGCTTTGTTTTCCATAAATTCTTTTAGGAATGGCATATTCTACATACCCTAATAAAAAACAGATAACTGCACAGAAACTGGAATTAATGGCATCCTCCAGAGTATCTAAGTGATTTGGAAAGCAGATTGTTTGTAACCTAATGGAAAGTTTAACAGGCCAACTTCTTCCATGAGCCCCTGCAGGAAAGGCCCAGGATCTGCCAAGCTGCCATGGCAGAACATGGCACTATTGAAAGATTAGGCAGGTTCATTGGATACTATTAAGTTTATGCCTTGAAGCTGCTTTGATTTGGTAACAGCAGCAAATTTAAAATGCACATTAAAATAAAATTAAAGCAAGAGAATCTTTCTGCTGTACCTTTTGCAAACTCAAGACTCCTCTGAACTGGGAAAAGGAAATCACATGTTGTTTCTGGCCTAGCTACCTGGCAGCATCCAGAAGGAGGTCAGAGAATTCAGCATTTAATATTGAGTAGTTCACACCTGCTTTTTGTCTTTAAGCTGAGTTTTGTTTCTTAAGAGGACAAAAGAGTTTACTCAAGCTGCTAAAAGCAGCATTGCCCCCCAAATTTTTCCTTATCTGTGTTTTACAAAGRCAATTTAATGCCCCATTTCCCTTGCTATGCGGAGAGCAGATTTCCATGTGTGCCAGGCCTTCACTGGGAGGGGTGCGGAACCTTTAGCCAACTTTTCTTTTTCCTTGGAAGCCCAATTCCCTGCGTTCCCCGGTGCGGCGGTCCAAGCACGAGTGCTAGCTCAGCACTAGCAGAACCTCCTTGCCCAAACACATTCCTTCCTTGCAGGAGGCCACGCCGGCCCAGCGCCTGGTGCTCCCCACAGATCCCGAAGGATCCACAGTTCTTCCAGCTTGGTGCACTTCACTTGTGAGAAAAACCATCTCATTTGTTAAGCTGTCCAGACAATCAGTGTGGCGTCCACAGCCTTGCGGAGAAATACACACCAGGCCAAATAYCTGTGTCTCAAGACCCTGGTCAGCCACATGGAATGGTTTTTGTTATAAGAAAAAAGCTGTGAGAGTAACAGAGCAGTGGGTTATTAAAAGTCAATTTTTTGATCACTTTGTATTTTCAATTGGAATATCAAGTCAGGAATCCTGTAGGACTGGAACAAACTGTTTCTGTATAATCACATTGCAAGCTATTTTTGTCAGCTTCTTTGAGATTTAGATTTCATGTCCATCAGAAGTCCCACTATCCAGACTCCTAAGACTCAGAAGAGGTATGATAAAACTGAAGCGTTTAAATTTGTGTTGCAATTTCTTAAATAAAAAATGAAGTAAAAGGCCTGCAATTAATTTTGTTGGTATAAATCGGCTGTGAACAGAGCATGCCTACCAATAGTGTAATTTCTGCTTAGTTCCTACCATTCTGCCTAGTTTCTGGGCTAGTCGAGTTCACACGCGACACAATATTGAATAGCTTGAGCCAAAGAAGTTGTGGTTTATATAGCGAGGGAAGCTACAGCAGGCTTGGACCAAAAGGAAAGCTCTAGGTGTGTTTTAGTTCTTCTTAGGCATGTGGGAGCACAGAAAAAGTTTCTTTGGAGTTTTGGACTTTGGAAGACTTTAGCTATCTACATCCTGTTTTACTCTGTTCCTTACTATGTTTAAGTAGTGTTGTGCAGGAGAAGTATTTGTGCAAAGATGTCTTGAACTGTTCTGTAGTCCTTCAACTCTTAAGGAGCTGCTGTACCAACCTGGGATTAAGTGTCTGTGATCAATGTCTCTTCATGTCAAAATGTCCTTTATAATGATGTTCTCTAGAGGAATTGTGACTACAAAGTTCAGAAGTTAATTCTGTGCCACTGATAGAGCCACAGGCTGGACATGGCTTTTGAAGCAGAACTGACARCAATTCATTGTGTGGTTATTGCAGCTTAGACTAGGACTAATATTTGGGATTTGTTTTGTTTTGTTTTGTTTTTGAGGGGGAAGTAGATTCCTGGAGTTGGAATCTGTAAGGGGCAACTGATCATCACATTTTACTGCCGAAATATGAGAATCAATAACGGTTTCTCTAAGGCATTCTCTCCAGCATTCCTATCATTTTCAGCACATATTGTGCACATATTACCTTTCATCATGAGCTAATGGTGGTTTTGCTGTAAGGAAACGATGTGACTGTGAAACAGAAGCAGAGGTAGTCATTAGATTGTGGACAGATGTTCTGCTTTGTAGAATGATCTCTGTCAGTGTATTTTTCACTTCTATAGAAGAAGAACATGAGAAACCAATGAGTAGTTCCATTTTACTTTATATACAGCAGTCTTGCAACAATCAACTTGYTCAGCAAGTCTTGAATTATTAATTTTAGCAAGTTTTGATAAACTTATATGGGTAATTTTCTTCCTATAATCATTCAGTAAGTCAGTGTGCCTTATGCCAGCTAGAACATCATAAATCACAATTAAAAGAACAACTTTGGCCAAGTTTTAATTCATGGCAAATCTCTGTCATCAGTGTTGTGATCATTAATGCTTTTGGAAACTAATTTAAAAGGTTGTTTTGACAGTAGTGGGCTTTATTGAATGTAAAATGTTGCTTAGTTTTTCTTTCCAGGACAAAGAAGGCAAAGACCTTCACTCTCAATTTTATATTGAGGATGTACTGGGTAGAGCACTTTTTTYTCCAAGTAGGCAGAACATTTTGTCTTGCAGTTTGTCAGTAAATCAGACGTGTGCCGAATGGGACTGTGCTGGATGAGAGTGCATTCAATTAGAATTACTTTGTCTCCTTTGACTTTTATTTAGCCCTTGTTGGCAATATTGTGGCTGTTGTTTGRAGCATTTTGCATAAGGACTGGATTTGCTCCATAACAGTTTGCCTAATGAACTATTTGTCCTCTAGCAGATGACATTTAGAAACCTTTAATGAGTTGTCAGGTGAATTGCTCTGATTGGCATTGATGGGCAGGAATGCTGAAGTGCTGCAGATGAGCTCCTACTGGGGTAGTAAYGTGAAGTTGTTGAGAGCTTCCTATCTTTTAAGCACCAAAGCTGTAATTACATAAACAGAGCCACTTCAGCAGGCCCAACGTGTCATTATGAATTTTCCAGCTAATCCATCCATTCATCTTACTGCTCCAGAACTTGTGCTTCATGTCACTCTCTGCCTTTGTTCCACTCCTTGATCTCTGGAAACATCTGTCATGAAGAAAGTGTTTATCTTGAGTTATGGCCAGAAGAAGGTTAGAGTGCACACTTCTGAAGCCTGGCATGAAACTTCCTACACAAACCTTGCCAGTTGCTCTGTGAAAATAACTGAAGTATGGATTTCAGATTAACATTGTGCATTAATGTTTTTGGAAACACTTTAAAATAACGGCCGTGTTATTAGTGAGTGTAGGGATCCTGTTGAAGTGCATGTGCCCTCCTCATTGCTAGCAAATCAGCTTCTACATTGTAATGATTATGGCACGTGCAATTTTAATGCATGATGATTAACGGTTATTATGGAGACTTTTTATTAACTGAAACATATGCTTGTATTATATTTTAAGTTAATACAGAGCAAGATTTGAACAASCACTTTTCTACTTGGATGTTTTTGCGTTGGGCTAAGGCTGGTGTTGTGTTGCTCTGCAAACACTCGTGGGACGAACGTGTGGGARGAAGGGCAGAACTCAGTATTAGGGCTCCAGGACCCACAGGAGCCGGAGGCACCGAGAGGATGGCAGCAGGAACTGCCGAGAGCCTGAGGCACAGCCAGCTCAGGGCTCTGCAATGAGACAATTTCTGTTCAGCCTTTCTGCTTATTGACTCCAGCAGCTACGTCTAATTTAAGCGATGGTCTTTTCCTCACCTTTCAGTATGAGATGGTCTCAACTGAATTTCTTAAAATAGCATATAGTATTCTAATCCTATTTCTATAGCTTGACACACAATAGTTGTGTCTATTCTTCTATGATATGTGCTGCTTTTTTTTTTCCCCCTGAATTAATTTTCTACTTCTCTAATCAGTATAGGCCATAGGTCTATGTCTTTCTTTATATACTTCGTATTCATGTACTTGGAAAATCTGTGAGGAGGAATGGATAAATGAGCTAAATACATTTTAAGGAACCAAACATGCTCAAGAAATCTGGGGKGTTCTGAAGGTTTGTCTTTTATGAATTCATGCATTGGAAAAATAAAAGAGAACAGATTTATTAAACACATCTGACTGCTTTCCTGTCTTGGAAGCGAGATTGCTGCTTGTCCACTTCAGTTTGCTATTCGATTTTCAGCAATTTATGGAGGCTCTCACTAAATCTTAAGAATMTGAATAGTTCTATATGAATCAAAGGGATTGCGAATGCGCTTAAAACTGAAAATATGTTTATGCAGTGTGTCCTGACTCCTCCAGTGTGTCCCATAATGCGATTAGCTGCATAACACTTACTTTCTCTCCACAAAGGTTGAGTCTATTGCAGAAAAACATTTCTTGTTATTTTTCCTATGGATTATGGCTTTCAGTATGGATAATAGCAATGTTAATGTGATGTTGAAAATGCAGCTAATTCTCAGTAATGCAACTACATATGGTGAAAATTAATTTCCATAATTAAAACAGTACTTCCAGTTTAAATTCAGTTAGAATCTGAAGGTGATAATCTCCTTTCAGATAAAATTCTTGCTATCTCGTTAAGCTCAGTGGAATTATCAGATTGTAATTGAACTCAAACTGCTTTTCTTAAGAGTCCAATAATAAATTTCAATGGAGTGTGTGTGTGCGTATGCATACTGCATCAACTTTAAAAATACCATAAAGGTTAAAAGGATCCTTGTTAAAATAAGTATCCTTGTTAAAATAAGTACYCATGTTAAAAATAAGCATAAACCAAAACCCTTGAACAAGAAAACTCTGGACTTTGACATTCTCTTCCAATCTTGGAATATATTTTATTTATTATAGCTCATATTTATTTGAGGTATGGACTGGAAATAACTGTTTTATATCAGTCTCTTTTTCTATAAGTGGCCGTTGAAGATGCAAGCAATTATGTACTTTTTTATGAAAGGAATGGGATTTGAGAAGCTAAAACGAGCATGGTTTTCCATAATAGAGATTGCGTAATAAAACAACTAATAGAGGTATTATTAGTAACTAGATTTGCTTTTGAGGGATTATTTTATACAGCTTGAGTGTTYTTGATATTTATAAATATCAATAGATGATTTCTGCTTTAGGGATACAGAGGAACAGAAACAGATGCTTTATATGATTCTTGAATTCCAGTATTTCTGTCAAGAAACTTTGAAACGAGATTGAATTTGGTACCACAATCCGTAGATCATTTCTCTTACTATGAACTGCCTKCAGGAAGTAGACCATTGTATTTGAAATCTCAACTTTTTATCACACCAGTGCTCTCRAAAGCGAAATTCAAGTGAGAATGATGGTGCCATTAATGAAATTCAATAATAGAAGTCACTGACACAAAATTGGCCCTGAAAGGGGTGTATATGGTACCACTCCCCAACTTTGAACCATTCAAGTAAATCTCTTTTATTGATCATTAACATTCCTCAGCTGTTCCTTGAAATTCCAGTTATCTATGGATGAGAGTGTTACGAAATATATCACTTCATTTAGGACCATGAAACTTGCAAGAAAATGTTCAAAATTGTTAACAGTTTTATTACTTTTGCCATTGTTGCTGATTCTTGCTCAGATCCAATGGGCTACATTTGAGGATGGAATTTATTTTTTATTTAAAAATTTACAAAAGTATTTTTTTTCTGGAGTTTATGACACTTTTCTTACAGACTTTTCTCTCAGTGTGAAATTTATGCTAAATAGTTAGGAACTAGATATAAACCCTAAACCTTAGAATTAAGAAATGAAAGGTTTTGGCAATCTTAATGCTGCAGAGTTCTTTATTCTGTCTGTGTGCAGCAGCTCGTATTGGTAAAATCCTGCTCTCAGCTGCTCTTGCATACCACATTTGATCCTCAACATAACCCTGAATTCGGGGTTTATTAGGCTATTTTTTTCCCTATGTAATTAAATATTTAAGCTGAAATCCTGAATTAATTAAAACAAAGGCCTGCATTTTGAATAAGCTTTAGAGTAATTTTGTTTGTCTATTTGTTTGTTTGGTTTTACTTCTATTTTAGTCSATTTATTTATGACACTATCTTAGTAAATACCGTGGGGACAAATGCTAAATCCCTGCCATGAGCAGCATGTGACAGAAGTGTTAAATCTGTGATACTTGCTTATTAAAATAGCTCCGGTACACAAAACAGTCCTGTTGCAAGTTAAATTTTTTGTGGGATATATTGTAAAAGGACCAAGACTGGGGAAAGGTGGAGGGATGAAGGTGGTTCGGTGGGGAACATGCAACGGAGGATGGAGGGAAAGATGAAAAAGGGAGATGGGCTGCTGACAGGACATGTTGGCGTGTATGGACCCCATGTATTTCATCGTGGAGTCCTCTCCAGCAGGGAGAGGGACAGTGTGGGAAGCAGAAAAAAGCCCCCTCATCCTAAAGCCSCCTGGATTGAGGTGCCTCTGCTGGTATTGACCCGTTCAGTTTAAAGGCAAAGGGAGAGAAGAAAAGAATCCCACAAAACCCAAACCCTTTCCCTTACCTACCAGTGTCTGCTCTGCTAAGGGCCTAAAGCATCTTTACTCTTATGCTTGATGGTATATTTTTGAAGAAGACACGATCTGCTAATGTGGCATAGTTTTATCCTGCTGTTTTTAACTATGAAAGGTGAMGAATTATCCACAGACCCTGAGAGAAATGTTTCCTTCTTCACACCTCTTGAGAAATATTTAGCCTCTTATTCCTGGAAACCTAAGGAGATTTAAAATTCCATGCTAGTTCTTGAAATCTCAAGAACTGATAGCAAAGAATTTTAATAACTAGTCATTAAAAAACATTTGAAAAAAGAGATGGCCACAATTTAAGTATTTGAGCCAACAGAGTTGCTGTTATTTGTAGGATTTTGGTTGTTGATGCTGTGACTGGTTCATACTGACTGGTTAAAAGTCAGGGATTACAAATAATACTTTATATTTAAGGACAGCTTGTTTTAGGTATGTTTAATATACTAAAGTAATTAGCATGCGACTAGTAAGAAAGAATCTTGCTTTGTCCCTCAAGTTCAGTTGATTTACTATTATGAAAGCAAACACAAATTTCCTCTCTTGTAGCCTGGGTGCTTGAGACTGCACACAGGATTGTGTACAGCATTCTTGACATGCCTGGAAAAGCATGTGGACTTTCTTAAGTAAATAATAGTGCACATATGGCAATATATGTGTATATAACAATATTATTTCTTCTGTTTCATTCTACATGAATTTTATGAAAGAAAAATACAGCATAGTAAGAATGTCAGGTATAGAACTTCAGCTTTTAGTTAAGGATGTTGAACGCAATTAAAATAACAGGGTGGTCTAATAACTGTAGGAAACAATTGGTGACAATTTCTCTCACGATGGAGTGTGCTAAAAGACAGAATAAATTGCATCTACCTGTAGATACATATCTACAAATATTATGGATTGGGCCTAATTTTCATAGTGTATTTWTCAACTAATGAATTGATGAAAATTCTCATAGTGATCAGAAATGTTTCTAGGAGGTACTGCATTAGAGCAATTCAAGAGCATAAGCTCTTCTGCACAGTGAGTTGTTGTCAAGTGCTTTTTGCTCATGGAAGAGCTGAACTATCAGTGATTCACTTACAAAAAAAAAAACCCAGTTGCTTCTTAAGAACACATTGGGATTTTCAATTTCAATTTTTTGGTCTTTGTATGGTCTGTTATGTCTTCAATCAAAAATGTTGCATGAGTTGACAGAAAAATAAAACCTATGTTTAAGGAAAATTTCCAACCTACAAAGCAGCTCCATGAATATACAGTAGTAAGTTTCTGAGAAAAAAAAAAAGAAAAGAAAAAGAAACATGAAGTGCATTTGTCTTATCATTCTCTTCTAATACCAAAATCCATGAATTCGTTCCTCTGGGTGTCAAAGTTGTATAAAAATGTCATGCATATGAATATATGCCAGCAGATGTGAGATCAGAATCTATACATAGTATGTATGATTTGTTTTGAAGCAAGATTTCACCTATTTGAAATCAGAGTAGGTCTGATTTTTACAAGAGGAAAGGCAACAGACAAATTATACAGTTTTTCCTTCTGGARAGCTATTAAAAGCTTTAAATCACTCCATTTCACAATTGAGTATTTTATGTACTTCCCAAGTATTAGGGAAACCAATAAACATTTTAGRGAGCTTTAAATGGTATTAGAGGTATTATTTCTTTTTCTGCTTATATAAGTTATAAGTACCTAGTTCAAAGGTAGGGCTTAGAGAGTGTCATAAACATGATCTTATGTGAACTAAAATAGATTTCTGAGTCATAACCGTATTACTTTTCTGAATCATAACACTATCACTTTTAAGCTCAACATATTGGATCTTCCCAAAGATTAGAAGAATGTATTTACATGTCTCACTGGGAAGCTTGGGAATCTCACAATTTTCAAATGTGAAATTCATGTTCTAGGCCTGCTGCTGTTATACCATACTATTAATATATCGTGAATCATGAGATATAAGCATATTTGGGTGGATAAGGAAGACAGTTGGCTGAAAGCAGAAAACAACATTTTGATTAAACATTTGAGCTTTTTAGAAACGGAAAGGCAGCAAATGGCTGTTCCAAATTTCATAATGTTGAAAACTGTTTCGGAACTGAAAATCAATGCACAAAGTATAGGTGAAATGCTTCTAAAACATGTAGTGCCATATTGGTATGGAGGCAGGATATGTAGGCACAAGACAGCTATATCTGCATAAAGTATAATATATAAAAGCCAATTTAGACATTTGGAGATACCTATGTRATGAATTACATAATCTAATAATAACCAAGTTTGTTTAGTGTGTGTATATAGCTGAATACAAATAATATATGTGTAGTAGGTATAAAAAAAAATCTGGATAACTATAAAAAAAAGACATAAAATATTAAAAAATTAATTAAAAAAAATTCTCCTGAGAAATAATGTTTTTTGCAAAGCTATGAATAGAAGTAGGAACTAATAGCATCCATTCACTAACTAAGAGGATTTTATCAAAAAGATGGAGTCAGGCTTTCTGCTGAGTCGTCCTGTAAGAGAAAAAGGCTGTCATCATAAACTGGCACAGCAAAGGCTACAACTAGATGGAACTAAAACAAACAGATGAACAAAAACTACAACAAAAAAATCTCTATGAGGATAATTAAGTACAGGAAAAGATTGGTTGGGGAAAATTCATGCATTGATATTTTAAATGCACAACTGTATAAAGTCCAGAAGTGTAGTATAAACTGAGTGYTAATGCTGCTTTTAGCACGAGGTTGGACTCGAGATGTCCCAAGGTCCCTTCCAGACAGAGTGGCTCTAGCAGTAAACATCCTACTCAAATTCTGCTTTCAGATATGTGCTGTTGCCTACTGCAGATGCCTATCCATCAGCCACAGCCACCATGCAATTTACCTCTTATTTTATACAGCAAATTATGAAAGCTTTTGTCCTGTAGGCTTAAATCATCATTATAGATGAGTGCAAAATTGTTTTCAATGACTTTTAAGTGGAAGAAGACTCACTCTATTAATTCATCCTCTGTGTTATAAAATACTYTGACATTGCAAAACAGAAACCACAGTAACTGTAAGTATGAGCCTSTGTATTTTATGAAAATTTCCTGTTATCATTGGAAAATTTCATCTTTTAGTTCCTAGTGCCTTTGAATGAAAAACAACTTCACTTTTTGCTTCTCTTGAACCTCCTTTGCATTTGCTGATGGAGGAGCTGTTGCTTGGAGTTCTTTTCATTACTGTTGGTCACTAGAGGACTGACTGTTTAAATGCTTGCACAAAAACACTAGGCTTCCTAGTTACTGAGTTTAGAAAATATTAATTTGGGTACAGAAGAGAAGAAAGTAAGACCAAAAGTCATGGAAGTTCAGCTCCACAGCTTAGCAATAATCCTTTGGAAGAATTAATCTAGAAGTATACGTTTATCTAGTATTGCCATGGCTTTTTAGCAGCTCGAGTGCTGTATTTATAAATGGTATGTGGTCTTGAAGTGATGCTTTCATAATTCTCATTGTGCAGATCATAAAACCAGCAGGGTTCATTTGTGTTTGGGGCTGTGCTGTGTTCCAGCCTTTGGCAAGTGTTTCATTTGGCTGTGAGATAACCTCTCAACTCCCACACTCATTCAGGTCCTGCTTTTCCTTGTTTCTTTATCCTGTCTGGAGGGTACAACTGGAGCTGCCCTTCACTCTCCATGTTCAGCTCTGAGCAGAGTGACGCAACCTGAGGGCTGCTGTGGGAAAGAAGCAGATACGACTTTCAAATACAGAAGTCACAGGAATTGATGCTGTTGGATTTCTCCAGTTTGGGCTGTAGCTCACTGGTAGACATGTGGCTGTGTCCCCATCTGATGGTCCCTGGCAGGGTGTATTAGTTTGTAGGACTTTTGCAGCAGGAGTCAGAGAGCTTTCAGGAAGATTGGGAAGCCAGAAAAAAAAGGCCAAGAGATCACCATTCAAAACCTTGTGTAACTCCTGTTGCTGTGCRGTGATTCCAGCTCCTCTAGTGACTCACAGGCAGGTCTGGACGAAGCTGGGGCTGAATAGCTGAGGAGTGTTTCTGAAATGGGAGATTTCCTTCAAAACAGGCAAAGAAGGGCAAGGAGGGACTGATTGATTTTCAGGGAGGCTGCTGAGTGCAGCTTCTTCAGCTGCAAGCTGACATTTTTACCTAGGTTAAATATATATATACATTAAAACATACTTAGGTTTCTGATGGGTTTCTGATTAGGTTTCTTAGGTTTCAACAGCCTCTGAGAGTGAGAAGCCGCTCGGGTTTGCATCCCAGCCCCTGCAGAGGGAGCTCTTGGAGAAGAGTTCCCGCTCGCTTCTCTCCCCACCTTGGGCTGCTGAAAAGATTTGGTCTCCACACAGACGCGCCTTTTCTTTCCCTATTTCCTCGGTTTGAAATGTTGACTCTTTGCTCGCAGATAATCTTTTGATCCTTCTTTGTCTGGCCCGCAGACTTGTAAATCATGTCATTCATGTCCTCATGGTTGCCAACTGTATTAATGTTTAAAAATAAAGCAAGCCAGTATATTTTCTTATGGCAGACATCCTGGAGCCCTCTGTTTTGGATGTTACAAGCATCACACTACACAAGGGCCAAAAGAAAATTCCTAAGCATAAAGTGATGGAAACAAATTTATATATAAGATATCCAGTTTGAAAAAAAAAAAAAAAAAAAGATTTTGCAAATGAGGAAAGATTTTGGGGCAGCAGATTTTGAGATAAATGGCTCTGATTCAACCAAAACTGCAATGACTCATAATCATATCAGTATAACATTTCTCCCTCCCACCCTCCCACTAGGCYGCTTTGGCTTTTCCAACTGACTAATAAAAGTATTTGATAGTCTTTTTTTTTAGTTCCGATATACTGGAAATACACTCAGGGTTTTCCAAAAACACTTTTAATACAGACAGTATTATCAGGGAGCTCATGGGATTCAGGTATCACTTGCTAAACTTTTTCCCCTACTACTACTAAAAAAAGAACTAAAAATGAATTTGAAATTAATTCGGATCATTTAAAATTATTTGACAGACATTCTTCTGGTGACATTCAGCTCATTTGTGGCAGTTTGTTTTCAGGGGACCATTTCTTTTCAATTTGCCATGAGATAGATATCGAAACAAAGTGTAAACATTTATTACACATTTTTTTCTGTGCACGCTATATAGACACACATATTTTATATGTGTAACTCCAGAGGGAACTGGTTGCAACCTCTGCTGTTAGATACCCTGACAGATATGATATTATACCCAGATATTATGTATGCTTTCATGATTAGGCTTTGTTTTAAGATGCTCTTACACTTTCCTTTCTTGCAACATGTTTCAGAATTTGTCAACAACAAAGATTCTTGTTTCTATTTAGCATTAGTGGAACTGTACAGTATTAAAAATTGCTACATACTTTATGCCAGCTGTAATGCTCGGGAAAACTTTAGAAGATTGATTAAATRATAATTGTATAGGGACATTCCAGAAACTGAAGCCCAGACTGCTCCAGTAGCAGCAGAAGGAGCAGTAGAAGGGCAGTGCTGGAAAGGTCTGGGAGCTTTGAGCAGATGGACAGCCCACTCCTCTGACTAAACTCAGTACTTGGGGTATATTTAAGAGCCACCTCTTGGCAGGCAGGATCACCTGAAGCATGAACTCTGCTGATTCCTGAGATGCATAACAGGCATCCTGTTAATCATCCCCTCAAATTCAGCATGACACAGCAGTGATGAATCCTTCCAAACCCATCAGGTAGCAATTTTATATTGCAGGCCAGTTTTCTGTTTAAAATTACATGGTCTGTGTTGAGATCTCATGCATTCAAACTTGGGAAATGCTAGTTTTCAGATGCTTGCAGAAACTTTTATATATAGTGTTTGCTTATATAGTGTTTGTAGATTAGTCTATAAATGCATAAATGCACACTATGGTTTGCAAAGGATTTCTGTTCTGTTCAAAACACAGAAGAACCTAAATAATTGCCTCATCTTTATATGTCTTGGTAATCTCTTGTCAAAATGGAGTTTTAATTAATACAGTGAAGTTTACAGAGTGTAGAAATGGCAAGATGTCCCTGCACAAGTAAATAATTACAGAGCAAACTTACTGAATCTGCATTAAATTCAACCAGTGTATGGTATGTGCACAACTGAGGATTACAGGAGAATGCATCGAAATTGTGTTCTAACAAACCACGAAGAAGAGCAAGCTCATGTTTAGAAGATGTTTTGACTCACATAGTGGCATGCAACCAAAACTGGAGAGAGAGAAAAAAAATCTACATTTACTGTTTTTTTTTTTTCCTTTTTCTTCTTTTTTATTCGTAGTAGCTGTGTATGGGTTTTTGACTTGATCTGCCCAGAACAATCAGCAAGTTTTACCTCTTGGGAAGTTTTTAAACATTGGTTTTCTAACAGCCTGCTTCTGAAGCAGCATCTTGCTGTCTGTGACACTGTGATATGATGTTTTGTTAAAGAGAATTGAAAAAGGAAAGTTACAGGGCACAATACCTGAATTAAAATGAGAGTATGTCCTAGTTCCACTTTTGCATCCAGGTCTTCTTTGACTGATGTTAGTTAAAAGCTTCGTCTGGTCCTCAGGATACATATTCTCCCACCATAGATACTTAATATTATTTTAGGCAAGTYGCTTTGTTTCAGTTCTTTATTTTTATTACAGATCTAATATGCTGCTTTTCCCCTTGTTTGATGTTTGCRTCTGTTTTATACCCACCCAACAGAGTCCAAAGTCTTTCTCACCACTCTTTTAACAGTGCCTTGCTTGATGATGTTCCCATCTCAAGTGGGGCTGCCAACCACTTCTATGATATATAGATGTAAAAATAAATGAACATGCTTTAAATCCACAATCTTCTATATTTCTAGAGGATTTTACACTATATTGGTGCACCCCATAGTGAAAAAAGAGCCTGTCTGCAATATTTCAAACGACTCATAAACATTTAATCCAAATTTATGGCAACTTAAATCCTTATGTAGTCTGAGGCCTTTCTGCTGCGAGTTCATTGAATTCTGTAGTATTTCAAGGTATATTTGCAGAAGTTTTGTTTTCTTTGAAAACAAAGGTTTTAAAATTGAATAGGAAAATACAGTAACATGCGCACATATAGCATGCAGTTTGTTTTCTTACTGTCCGTGCAGTTACAGTTTTCAGTACATCACCCATTTCTATTACTGCGTGTAACTACTTCATATGAATCACCGGGAGACAAGACAGTTTGATTTTTTTGGCAATATGTGGGGCAGTATCAGCTCTGGCATTGCAGTGGTTGAGTTCCAGTGTGTCTGTCCTTGCTTGGGAAGCTGGACACAGAGTCTGCCCTGCCTAACCTTTCACAGAGGCTCAGGAAGGGGTGTCCTCCTTGCTCTGCCTACTGTGAGGCCTGGGCTGCTGTGCAAGGCCTGGACCTTCTGCAGCGTCCTTGCTGCTGGACACCAGTGCCACTTGGCCTTTCCTCTTGAGAGTGAACCTAAGAGAGGTGTTATATTTTCTTTGTAGTTGCTGTGGGTTCTTTGTGCTCAGGGTGTCTTGTTTCAAAGCATTTTTTTTAACACGATTACTGAGAAAAGAGTTCCTCCCCTTTGGGATTGGAGCAGGGGCTCATGGTGCAGGGTGGGCAAGCCTGGCACCTTTTCAAACAAGAGTGTTTCCTTAAAGTGTATTCCTGACGGATGGTGGTTTATGGAGGAGATAAAAGATCGAGCTTACAATAGAGACTTTGTGTTTGCCTTTTGTGTCTGTACCCCATCTCTGTGCTCACTGGCATTTGTTCCTGAAAATCAGATGCGTGCTCTAAGCTTCCCTCAATCAAATCTCAAATTTAAAGGATGCAAATGTGAGATTAAATTTGGGAGGCAAATCAACTTCCAGTCTAGACGGGCCTTTTTCTGGCCAGTGAGGGCTTCCTTGTCGTGCTCCTAGCAGCAGTGCCGATGTGGAGCCAGCAGCGGCCTGCGCGGTAGAGTTGGGGCACGACAGGGAGGCCACTCGTCGTAAAGCAACCCTGTGTGCATTGACTTCTCTTTTATTTGCTTCTCTAAGATTAATTACTGAGTACTGTTAGTTTCATAGCACCCTGGCCATTAGTGAGGCTCATTTTTACTAGTGCAGCATTTTGAAAGTTATATGGTAAAAAATTGTAGGATGATACAAGCAACACCTTGTTTATCTTTCCAGGAAATATATGAAGGACTAGCAAAAGAATGATTTAGAAATAGATTTTTTTTTCCCTCCCAGGCTTAATTGGCCAGTCTTTTCATTTGTTGTTTAACCACATATGAACCTTAAGCAGAACCTAACCTCAAGGAGACAGTGATKTACAGGGTAGGTTGACTCTGTCTTCCACAGGCATCGACATGAACTTCTTTTGAATTAGATAAAATAAGGTCCACAACTATATGCTTTCCTCTTGAGACTGAATAATGTAATTTCACAAGAGTGGTGAGGATTAGGTAGGGATGAAAGACAGTTTAGAGGACTGAAATAACAAGGTGTTTGATATATTTTAACCTGAAATTAGAGTGGAGGGCTGAGCATGCATTCTATATGAAAATTTCTAAAAAAAATGCCTTTTTTAGAAAAAGTATTTTTGTTAATGGTAGCAAAAATGCATCATTCATCTCAAGAATCTTTGAGATTTTAGAGAACAGTTTTAAATTCTGGACTTTTAGCCTACATTCCTGAGGGAACAAAACCAAAATGATAATTCCCACAGCCTTTCCTCCTGATGCTTGGCAAATTTCAGCCAAATTCAGCAGAAAGGCAGGAACCTGSAGTGCAGGGAGTTTCTGTGCAGCAGTTTGACTGCTAATTGCTTACTGAGCATTGGGGAAGCCAATGAGAATGAATTTCACGCTAAGATTTTAATTTGTGTTTGTTCATTTTATCAGGCTCCTTCTAAAGGATATATGGGTATCACAAACCAGAGTTGGATGTATTGTTTGGTCCAGTTAGAGAAAGAAAACCAACCTATATTTGTGCACAGTCTTGGGAAAATGGTTATTTTTAAAATCCAAAAAATTAAAAGCTAAAAATATTTTGAGGAGGTGTATTTATGAAGAAAGTATTAAATCTATTGTATTGCTTTTTTCAGTCTTTGATGGAAACCCATCCTGCCCTCTGTTGTCTTGTGAGTATACTGCAAATTCAGAAGTTCATACTGGTTTAAAGCTGAATCTTGAGGGCCTGTGTAAGTTCTCTCTTGCTACCTTTTTGCTCATGAGAGCAGTATACAGATGTTCTTTCATGCTAATCACTAAAGAGAAAAAAATACTTCTTTCCTTCTGACCTAGCTGTCAGTCAATTTGAAAAGCAGATTACCACTGCATGCCAAAATTTTGAGTCAACTTTAACTACTCCAGGAAGGAAAAAAAAAATGACTTTGCGAAGGAAGATTTTCTAACAAAATTTTTGAGGTGATTTTGTTTTCAAATGAATGTCTTTCATTTGTTTTCTTTTTAATAAAAAATCCAAGTTATTTATTTTATTTATTTGCAGATATCCCTAGAATAGGAAACTTTTGAAGCTTGGTACTGATACTGCTAAACAGTATCGCTCTCTCTTAGAAAAATATTGTATTGGTGATTCCTGACGTGCTCGTTAAGCTGCACAGTTTTCTTGTGAAGGCTTTCTTGTTTACTAATCTAATTTTTTAATCATGATTTCTCTAGAATATGAGAAATGAGCTGGGCAGTACTGAAAAATATAATGTCTGATATAGAAAGCAATGAGATTTTGCAAGATACAATCTTGTTCTATGCTCATAACCTTAAAACTATACTACACATGTGAATTTTTAACAGCAATGGTGAACCACAAGATAGCTAGACTTATGCAAAGCAACATRCAGTATGAGGAAGTGCTTGTGTTTTATTTTTACTTCTTACACATGTCTCTCTAAAGCTCAAATTATCCCTTGAACAGTGGAAGACAATCTGCTAATTGAAAGCTAGGCTACTTTTTTCTTTCTCAAGGCCTAATTTAGACTAGATTTCAAAAACTAAATAAACAAGAGTCTGCTTGTCCATTAAAAAGGAGTGTGTCAGGTTTCTGTATATTTAAGTCTTTAAATAATCCCCACTTAACCGTTCACAAGGGGCCTTATAATCTTTCAGAATGCCTATTGCCATCGTTTTTGGGCCGTGAATGGCGGGTATGTGTTTGTGTGCTACAGGGTTGGAAAGGATTTCTCTCTGAAACACATCTGTTAAATGATCTACATGTGCCATGCTTCCTTTCACTCTGTGTAATACGTACTCATCTGAAAAACAGTGAGATTTGTCTATATGGACTTTTTTAGCTTCAGTGAAAGTTCCAGCACTGATATTGAGAGTGGTGCAGTGACTAGTGCGAATGCAATTTTTAAGTGGAGTAAGCTGGCCCTCTGTAATTGGTGCATATTGAGAAGTTCGCATTGGTCAAGGCATCTTAAATGTCTGTGTGAAAGATGTAGATGACCTCTGTTGCACTTCTGCATTGCTTTGCTGGCTGGATACAGTTCCACCTGTGGTGAGCAGGTCCTGTCCTGATGCCCTACTCCTGAAGTGTGTGAAGTTGTCCAGTCGCTCCTAAGCAGTCCATGAATTCAGGGATATGGCAGAGAAAGCAGCTGTTATAAGACATCCATCTCATCCCCTTAGGGAATTATCACCTCCTGCTCCTGCCAGCAATTTCAGTAGTTACGAAGCTCTGAGGTTTGTGCTCACCTACCTGCCCACCCACTTGGGACCTGCTGAATGATGCAGCTGGTGCAGGCAGTGAAGCCAGGTCATGTCCCTGCTTCTGGCCCAAAGCTCCCATGAAATGTTACAAAGCTCATTCTGGTAGTTGTGTTTTCTGTCTCTTGATGGGTGCCCACACTGAGATGTCTGTGTCATTTACCAAAGTGCTTCAAATTCACAGCTTCAGATGCAGCATGGAGTAGCTGTACCTGGAATGCTGCACGTGCTGTGTAACGCTAACTACTCTTTAAAAAAAAAGGCACATTGTGGGTGTTTCAGATCAGACAGCTGAAAGGAGTGGCTCCTTTTTACTTCACTTCTTTAGTGCTGCGGTTCCTCTTTGGTAAATGAGTAATGTACTGCCCATGTTACCAGGCTTTGCAAAAATAAGACATCTAGCATGTCCACATTTAGCAGTGTGGATCGCAAGAGCCTGTAATGAAATGCATAAATCTTTTATATCTAAGCCGAAAGTATATACTGCATAATAAACAAAGAGGAAGGAATAAAATATGAAAGAGTAGTGACTACTGTGAATAAACATGTCATAAGTTCTGTAGAAAAAAAATAGCTCATGAGAGTTAAAGGTTCAGCTGCAGCACCCATGCACCCAAGCTTTAAAATGCAAGTTGCATTGATTCTATGTCTTTTTCATCAGATCCTTTTAATTGACTTCCATATGTATGCTAAGATAGTCATCTGCATGCATTTGTCTRTGCATTGAAGACAGAACCACTATAAATCTTCAGTGTTTTCTGTGCTAACAGTCAAGAAGCTTTACACAGATTGAGTCTCTAAAGACTAATTTTCAGAATTTCTGAGAATTACAGGGACTCGGTAAGATTGTTGATCTTTCAATGTTTTAAATGCATCAGAAAGCATATCTGGCTCAAGATATCGTTGATCTGAAAGTAACTGGAGGCTGGCAAAACAGTGTGCTGCTTCTGCTCTTAGTCCCTCCTGGTACCTGCTCCTGAGTCACTGCCTAACATTGGGTTTGGGGCTGACCCCGGACATCCATCCCTGTGTTACTCAATGGTGTAAAGTAAATCAAACCATATTCAGTGAAGTATTTTTGAAATGCTATCACTAGCATTATTGGCAATCTAAAAGGATGGAGACGGGAGCGAGAGTTTAAATATTCCTGAAAGAGTATGGAAGGAGTGGTCCTTGAGCATATAGGTGCAATTCTTAGGCATCTTGTGGTCCTGCTGGTACCAACCAGCTTTGCTTTGCCTCTAGTGCAATGGCCTGGGTTAGACAGACAGGTTCCCTTGGGATGCTCTCTGAAGAGAAGATTTTTGGCTTTTGTTGCCTTAGGTGCTTAGTGCTTTGCCTTAGATCCAGAATCAAATCTCTGCAGGTATGGAATTTTGGAGATTTTTTTGGCACTCGGTCTAATTTAAAAATAGCTAAACTGAGGCTTTTTTTTTTTTTTAAATGTTTGTTGAAAAAAAATGCTGTTGAGTCTTTACATACCATATTTCAGCCCCAAGCAGGTTTTTATGGCTGAGTAATAAACCCCTGGAAATGGGGTTTTATAATGGAAAATGCAGCTTAACCTTAAGTAGAACAGCACCTTAAAATAACACATATTTGGAACCTTCCAAATCCCTTGCTCCCAAGAGCAGTGTTATAGTGAAAAGGAGTGTAGTAACAGTTTAATTTATCATAAATACATAACATATTTTATGATGATTTGATTGTGTTGAAAAATGTCACCTTATAGATTTTAATAAAGCAACTTACTGGTAAACTTATTGCACTTGGTTTTCTCTTCCTTTGACTAGGGCACTCAATAGAGTGAAGCATAAATGGCTTAGTTTTAGAAGCTGGTTAATAAAAAATAGATTTCCTTTCCTTTTGACTTGTTTATGAAGCTGAAAAATGACTAGGCAGGTCACTGGTGTGTGGCAGAGCTAATTTCTACAGTCCTTCTGGTGGCACTGAGTAAAAGAGCTTTCAGTCAATAGTTTTCAGTATCAGTTTGTTATGTCTTTACATAGACATTTTTATGCTTTATTGTCTTGCTCCTCATGTGTACGAGATCTTGTATTCATCTGCAAAATGATGTGGTCAAAAACGGCCCAGCAGTGATTAGTTTGATATATGGGTCAGCGCCTTTTATAGTTAGTGATCAGTGTTATCTTACGGATTCTTTACTGTAGACATGCGTTAGAGTTTCTCACTTTATAATTACGCATGAGCTCTTAAGGTTGGTATGTTTTCTTGCTCCTTATTTGTCCAGATATCGGTAAAACACGTTACATTTCTGAGATACATCTTGTAACATAGATTGATTCTGCCATCACTCTATGCTGGCAGAATCTGTCTCTTCTGTGTACCCTGCTGTTAAGTTTTAAATTTTAAGAAGTACTGTTTGAGGAATGCATGGTTCTATTGGCCTCTCCCAATTTTCTTTCATGTGTCTTGTAACACTGCTAGGTCTGCTGAATCAAGAAGTAGAAACTAGTTTTAATTCCCTAATCTAGGGTTGTGTCAATTAAATTATTTTGCACTTAGAWTTATGTATTTCTGAAAAGTGTGTTTGTTTTTTTAAAGAAGTACTGAAAACCAGCATCACATTAGTTTTTCCTGTATCTTTGACRTAATATTGAGAAAGAGCATGAAAATTATTGCCCGATACTTCATGCCTTGATTAGCAGATATATTAAACACCTTGCTCCCTCTTTTCCTCTCTCCTCCTAGAGAGATGACTTTGGCATCTCTACTGTCTTCTTTGACCAGAGACTTCTTTTTTGGTAGATCAGATCAAAACTCTGGTTGGCAATTTTAGGGAAATATTTTCTATATTTTGTGAAACACTCTTGGAAGCAATCAAAATATTGTACAAGACTGGAGCTTTACCTTGTTGTTAATTGGTAGGTTAACTTTTTATGAGTTTCTGGTACCCTGGTGATACATGACTATTAAAAATTGCAGGTGGTTCATGGGGAAGGGGGAGGTGAGTTCCTGTGCTAGTAATATATCATAAAACTATATATTTTGTGTGCCTGTTGTGAAAGTGGAGACTTTAATACTTTTTCACAATATAAACTGATTAAAGAATCTTTATGGATCTCATTAACTAAAGATTTTCTCTGTGAACACTGAAAAATGTAATGCTTACGGAGAAAAACAGCAAAAATAATTAGCCTCCATGGTGCCTCCCTTGGTCTAACAATAGCAGTGTAGTATTAAAAGTACCTATTGACACTGAGCTTAACTTTGTCTTTCACACCAAATTTTGCCATAATTTGGCCATTCTCCTCGATTCTGGCATGAACAAGCTCAGGGAGTTGGAGTGTAGGATTGCTGCACACTCCGACTACAACAAAACACTACAGAGTATTTCACATAACCACTAGGGTGGGAAGGCACTTCTGGCAAACGTCTAGTGTCACCTCTCACTCAACGACATCCAGCAGGCTTTGAGTATCTCCAGGATGGAGATTCCACAACGTCTCTGGGCAACCTCTACCAGAGTTTGATCTCCTTCACTGTAGAAAAGTTTTTTTGTTTTTTTTACCTCTCATGTTTAAGTGGAATATCCTGTGTTTCAAGTTGTGTCAATTGCCTCTTGCCCTTTCACTTGGCACCACTGAGAAGAGTTTTGTTCCATCTACCTTAATCTCCCTCCAACAGTTACACACTGATAAGGTCCCACCTGTGTTACCTTCTCAGGCTAACCTGTGCAGGCTCTCTTGGCCTCCCCTCATGTGTTTGTTGGGTATTACAGTCATCCTGGTGGCCCTTTGCTGRACTTGCTGCAGTAGTTATTGGGGAGCCCAGCACAAATGTTGGCCCATTTCTCCAGCTTGGGGATGTCCAGTGAATGGCAGCACAACCAGCTTGTCTATGAGTGACTCATTGCTGAAAAACAAGGCAGGACCTCGCTGTACTTTTTTGCTGACGTGTTTTGGTCCTGTTGGTTTTAGATCAGAGCTCCTTGGGTGGAGAAGGACCCCTGGTTGCCGGAGTTGACTGAAAGAAAAATATTATAAATAATTATATAGACTAACCTAGTTCGCCTCTTTATATGAGGAAATTGTCTCCAAAGTTGGAAAAGGTGCCTTTGTACATGTGTGTATATGTATGTGTATTTTTCAATTTGGGACATATGTACGTGTATTTATGTATTCTGGTAATGAGTATTGATTTAAAATAATGTTCCTGGCATCTCTTGAGTGCTGGAAACAAGAGAATTCAAGCATGAASTAAATAATATTTGAATAGAAACTTAATAGAAACATTCTAGAGACATTATGGGGAGAGTGGCAGCTATTTTATTTATTTGTTTATTTAGCCAATTCAAATTCAGCTGTTCTGCTCAGCTTCATCCTATGCMTCATGCAACTAAGCCTATATGAACACTGTAACTGTATTTTGCAATACTTAAACACATTCAAATTGTGCATTGGGTAATTTCTGAATTCTCTAGTTTACAAGAATTCTTTCTAGAATAACTGCAAGAATCCATTAGTGTATTTTTATCCTGTTTTTTTTTTTTTTTTTCATTTTATCATGACTGCTGTAAATGAGGCCTGATTTTCTTTTTAGGCTATGTAGTTGTGTCTACTGTGAAATTATCCTTGCATATGCTGTTATTGTAAGAGCAGGGTTAGTGCCTGGTTRTATTTAGTCACTAGCCCAATACAGTTCCAACAGAATGTATATTATAACTTAATAAAATGTAATGACACCAAGAGTTACCAGAACTTATGGATAAACTACTTTAATATAATTACCTGCATAATTTATGCTCATGAAAATATGTAATCTACAGAAGGACAAAAGGTTTGCATGTGATACGGACTGATTTTGTTGTCAGAACTGAAGCTTTGCATCAATGATAGATTTTTCACCAATCTATTCTGATGGGCACAATTTCTCTGCAAACCATCCTGACTTCAACAGAACTGCAAAAGAGCCCAACTATCAAAAGGTCTGAATAATTTGTGGAATATCTATTTCACTAATAAAATCTCACTGTTAGGTTTCTTTTTTTCCCGAAAATGATTTTATTGTACAAAACAATGCCCTTTAGCATTGATTTCATTAGTCTGCTTTGTAATTTTGTTGCATTTACCACTGAGGGATACCAACGTGCACAGAGCAGAGTGGTGCAAGCTCCCAAGCAGGCAGTAAGAGAATGGCCTGCACAGATGAAAAAAAAMCCCTCCTTTTCCTAAGCCTTCCTAAATTTTACCAGGCACCTATTTCTTTTCTAATTTAAGTATTCTAGTGAATTCCACTGTAGGAGTTGGTGGGAGGTCTATTATTGCTAGAACTTACGCAGTAAAACCCGGTGGGTAGAGGGTGCTAGAATTAAGTCATTTTTAAACAAAGCCGTAGATAGTCTTGTTGTTAACAGTCTTTCTGATTTTAAAATACTCAAATTTCACATGAAGAAAAAGTGTGTTTGGGTATACRTGTGTGTATTGGCTTTTGGGGGGACTCGTGCTAAAGGGAAAGAAGGGTTCTTGTGAGTTGGCACGAAGAATTTAAGCAAAATATATTGTACATTATTTCTTGCTTTGCAGTCTTCATAGAACCCAGAAAATCAAGCATAATAATTTAATTTTTAAAAAAGTATATAAATATTAWAATTGAAAACCAACATCTCAATACAGAACAATGTATTTGTGAACCACTATAAAGATAAAAAGTGTACAGAAAAGAAGAYAATAGGAAGGATGACCCCATAGTTGCAAGGGTGGCTCCCAAAGATAAAGCTGCTGCTTTACGTATATAACCCGTTTAAGCTGTTTTTTCCCTTTCCTCATTAGAAGATTTTCATTAGCTACTTTCAACACTACCAATATGATATGAATGGGTGTCAGAAATTTCAGTGTACTATCAGGGTAGTGCTGGCTTTTCTGACAGAAGACAAAAGAAAAATAAAATGGCTATTAAAAAACTGCCTCTTCCTAGGCTTGATTTAATAATAGAAAAGAGAGTTCTACTTCTATTTTTATTCTATAGGGTCTGCTTCTGATGACTGCGGTTCCAGTGCGCTGCTTATGTACATCAAGGTGCTTATGGCTAAGAGTGTTTCCAAGAAGAATTGCAATTGTTATCTCTGCATTTAAAAAGGTGCAAGAGTTTAATTAAATCAAATTTTAATTGTACTAATGAAAGCTGTGTAAATGCAGTTAAAGCCTCTTAGCTTAATTAAGTAATTATTGATGAAAAATTAATAGGTACAAAATAATTATTAAATGACTATTAAGGTAGTATTTTATTTAAATAACTTAAACATTTATTAAACACATGAAATCTGTGTTGAATCATGGGAAGCATTTCACCATATTTATTTTAAAGGGCTCTTTCATCACCCTCCTTTTTAAGTAAACTCTYTTCTTATAAAATCTAGGATCTAGTAAATGAAACATGTATATTCCACGTATGCTTTTWAAAATTAATATATGTTACAGCAATAAGGCATAAAATAAAAATGATAAGCATTTCAGATACAGTGGTGATAATGAGAGTTAAAGATGCAGAATCCTTACAGATGCTATCATTTTGAGCAGTAAAATTTTCTCTTTGAGTGATGAATCCTGTGTAAATTTGGAAGAATAAATAAATTCTGTTCTTGTTCTTTAAGTAATAGCTTTCAGCTTGCTGTCCTTCAGATTCCCTTCAGCAGCAGCAGCAACATTATAATTTTAATGCTATGTATAATCAGTCCTTCTTTACAAGAAAGCTCTTAGGCAATGACATCTGCACATTACCAGCAATGAGCACCAAGCAAATTTGGAATGAAAGCGAACTTCATGTCCCACCACACATCAGCAATCCTGGCATGCTGCCAGGAGTTGCTTTGCTGTTTAAATTTTCAGCATCAAATTCCTAATACTCCTAGTTTCCTCATGCCCAAGCACAGACGACTGTTGCTGTTTCCCACCTCAGCGCTGCGATTTCAAATGGGTCGTACTTAAGTTCTTAGCTGTCTCCTCAGRTCCTGTAACCACCCTGCTCTTGTTGACAGCCACGTTTCTAAAGGGTGGGCTTCAGTTCTAGGGGACTGGAGGAGAGATGATGTTGAATGATCCTCAAGGCTTTTTGTCTCTGTCTTGCAATGAGCAAGAATTTTCCCCATGTACAGATTTTTCCCTTGTGAATCTCACTTGTAGATCTGCTGTCTGTCTCCTAACTCAGAAAAATGAATTAAGATACAAAAAAAAAAAAAAAAAAA
>NW_020454161.1:1521385-1551152 GCF_003342845.1 Nothoprocta perdicaria
AAAAAAAAAAAAAAAAAAAGAAATTAAGATACATAGAAGACAGTTCACCTCACTTCACTTTATATATCAAAAAATCTCCTCTAGCATAGACCATTTCCTTCAGTAGTCAATTCAAATAGGTCTGAGTCACATTCAGAAGGTACTCACCAGAAATGCTTTTCTGTGGGCTATTTTGGAGGGGTAAACCATCAGTTTTATGTTCAGCCTGTTAGAATATAATGTGTATATGTAATTCTCTGATATTGCCAGTATAACTGCCTTATGCTTTTGTAGCACAGTAGTTGTGTTACGATGCATTTTATCCCCTCTAATCTTCTGACACTGTGCAGCTTTTTGCTATTTGCACAAGAGTTTTCTGGATAAAAACTCTAAGGATCCCCATTTTAATTCTATGCAATATATTAAAAATTGAATTCCAGTGGAAAAAAAAAAAAAAGAAATTCTAAGCATTCATGGTATCAGTGCTAGATCTTTAGTAAGACTTCTCAAACTGTGGTCTACAGAGAAAAAGACTGAAGGATCTTTGTATCATAGTGTTTTTGTCAGCAAATACTTCAGCAGAAGAATCCGTTACAGAGATATGGTTATTTCAGAAATGTTGATCAAGTGTCATTGCAGTCTCAGGATTTTCACAATAAACTAAATCTGGCATTCTCATTTATACCTTTAGAAAGCCAGGCTTAATGTTTTGATAACTCTAGGCAGTTATGTATTTTACTTGCACTAAATGCTAGGACAGTGTTGGATGAAGCCATTGACAATCTGACAATCTTGGAAGTGGGGAGCTCTTAGGAAATTTAATATCCTCATCCAAGAACAGGAAAAACAATCTTGCAGGTTTCAGTAGATGGATGGCTGTGTACATTCTTTTATTTTTCTACATCAAACTCAACAGTATTAACTGCCATTAATCATTTCAGAATCTCTGCATTACTATTTTTAGGAGCATAAAGAGTTTCAGTATTATATATAATGTGATCCGTGCTAGAAGGAGGTCAAATAAATTGTCTGCAGTGGGGATTTGCTGTTAGAAATATATTGGTATAAAGTCCCAAGTAACTTGATAGCACAGGACTACTGGGTGGATGTACTGTAATTTACTAAATTACAACAGATTTAAGCTGCTGGAACATTTTTATTAATACTCATATTTGTTTTTACAATCCGGTTACCTCAGAACACAGCAGTTTATTCAAAACAGGTATTTTGGATTTCATTTCTAAAAATATGTGATATTTAAAATGAACATTTCAAGTCCAAAAGCTCTTATGTGCTAAAAGCAAAACATAGACATTTTATGGCTTTCTTGCATTTTTTTCCACGTATTAAGACTGCACTTATACCATGCGAGGTCACCAAATGGAGTCAGTTCTGCTTAAGAGCTGGGGGACCAAGTGCTTCTTCCTCAGTGGCCTTGTAGGAGCTGTGAGGAACACAGGTGATGCCCCATGTTTGCATGCAGATATGCGTGCTTCGCTGAAGTGCATCAGCCMGAGTAGGAAGTACAGAGCAGTTGCTTTTATGAAATGTTATGAAATTTCCATGTATGTGGAAAGTTGCACAAAATATATAATGTGGATAGGACTGTGTGTGTGCTAGTAGTGTCCTCAGGCCAATGTCAGGTGGGCAAAAACCTCAGCTAAGTTTGAGGATAGAGGCATCTTTGAGATACAGGGAGTAACTGCAGAAAGCCTGGTTTTATCCAAAAGTTTAGAAGTTTACTACATATCCATGTACTTTTTAATGCAGTTTAATAGTCAGCAAATACAAAAACATTTAATAAAAGTGTAAAAGATGCAGGCTAAGTTTCTGGCTTGCTACCAGATCTGTTTTGGGATTTGAATCAACCCAATTGCCCAGCTTGCTCTTTCTTTTTTAATCATCTAATTTGTTCTGTTCTGATCCTGCTACACCTACTCTCTTGACATAAGAGGCAATAGAGTCTGCTTTGCCTCAGTGGAGCTGGGTTCAGACTCATGTCTAGGAGAGCTGAATWCAAGATTAAGGAAAAGAAAAAAAGTGTTGGTAATTTATGCATGTTATCATTATTTTTATCATCTTTACTCTGTAGATAGTTAGATGGTGGTTATGCAAGTGCATGCAAATGTCTTTTTTTTTTATCAAGTATATCAAAGGTGTTTTCTCCTTGAGTGCAGTCCTTGGAGAACCTGCATCTTTCTGCTAGCATAAGAAAAAGCTAAACAGTACTGTGAAAAGCTGCAAATTACAGTTACATATGGATATAAACAGAACTTTAAAATACTCTGTGTGTTGAAAGAGCATTTTCTTGGCCAGTTTGCTTTCATAGTTGCTGTGTAAAATATACATAAGGGCAAAGTAAAATGTATTTGCATATGCAGCTATGCACACTTGGTTTAGATCTCATAAGTGAATTTGACTTGGAGTTGTGCACCCACCCAGGTACTGACTCAGTAATTGCTGTTTTTCTAGAAGATGGCATTTTTCTCTTTGAGTCATCACTAAGCTAGTGCTTGATCACAGCACTGTGGCTGCAGTACTTTTGGAGATATTTTCAGCTACATTGTAAAACAAGGTGATGAATATTGGGGACAGTTAAGTGATCTCAGGAACTGCAATACTGGCATCGTAAAGTCAATGGCAATAAAGTCACTGATTGTAACACGGCCAGGGTCTGAATCATCATCCCAGGACATGGCTCAGGAGCCATGGTATTTAACCCTGCTTCCTACAGAGCTACCAAGAAGGAAAGGAGCCTGTAATCCCTTGTTTTTAATTTTTTGGAGTATTGTTCAAATGCTCATTGCATGAGTAATAGCCTAGGTTGGTGTTTTAGGGGGTCTGTGGGAGTCTCTGTACTCTTGTGCTTTGAGTTCTTCGGCTAAAATGTCACACAAATAGAGGAAGAAGCTATTGTTCCTCGTATTATTAGCAGCCTACTAACTGCTGTGTGTGTGTACGTTATCATATATAAATGGCATTTTAGACCAATGTGATTTTTTTTTCCTCCGTTGGAATCTCAAGTATTACTGCTTTCAAGTTCAGATATTTTCACTACAAAAATAATTGAGTTCATCACTTAACCCCACAGTAATGCAAACTCATTTGCTGCTAGAGTAGTTTATGATACTRGGAATTCTATAAACAATAGCAAAAGGTCTTGCTATTGCTTTTATTTACCACCCTTGTCTTTATTTCATGTGTATGCTTTATGAATCTACAAATTACTGCCTTTATTGAAAGGCTTGTGTGTTACTCAAGATGACTTGTAAACTTGACTCAATCTTCCTTAGCAAGGGAAACAGGAAATACCAGAGAACACTAGGCTCGGTAAACCCATAAAATTTGAGAATGCAGCCCATTATTTCTGGGGACTTTTCACATAACACTTTTGGGGAAGCAATGACTAATTAGTTTTTGGCTTTAACAATAACAGTTTCAGGGTCTTTTGTTTTGTTTTTATAGCTTTCATATTAGGTAGAGGAGGGAAAGTGACTCTGAATGATGAAATATTGGCAGCGTATCCACTTGCTTCTCAGTAGGAGCTCAGCTCTTTGATCCCTAGTACAATTACCTGCATGGCCCAAGCTTTATTTCCATGCCGTAGAGCTAACAAGCAGCCGCTACAGTCACGACAGCATCCTAACAGATTTTTGTTCAATAAGTAATTGAATATTTAAAATGAATGTCTGAGTTTGGATTCTTTGCAATACTTAAACCCTCACAACATTTTTATTGAGTATTTCACACCAGTAAGTAGAATATTCGCTTAATATCCCATACATTCAAACAGTGTTTCTAAGTGATTTACTTGAACTAGAGGAACATTTTTGTTGTTACTCTTATCCACATGTTTTGAGTATTATTTTTTTGGATTTAGCTTCCCTTAAGAATATTTAGATCTGTACTCAATTTGAGTTCTTACCATAYAAATGGATTTGTATTTTCGAATTAAAAGTTGGAAATATGATGGAGGGATAGGGTGTTTATTTTCTCTACTTGTCCACTGCATTTATGACCTCATTCCTTTATGATCCTTCAAAATTATAGCTGACATTTGAGCTAATGCATTATATATATCTTTTATAGAGAATTTTTTGAAATGAAGATGGGGAAGACCATCACCCAATGATTAGAAGAGGAGATAGGAAATCACAGTGACCTGTTTTCATTGGCATTTCCTCTTCATTTGCTAAGTGGCCTTGAACAAATAATTGTGCCCTTCCATAATTTAGGTCTTTTCCTTACCATTTTGCTGGTAAGGAAACTTACCCGGTCATCTTTTCCTTTTAGATTCAGGGTATGTGTAAAAGGTGTAATACATAGCATAAAAGTAGCAGCAGTAGCAGCACAGAGTGCAGCAGTCAGACTATAGACAATATGCAGATTTCTTTAGRTAGTTGCTTATTCCGAAATAAGTAAAAAAGTTGGTGATTTTGATTTCTGTTTCCAACCGTCAATAGCATAGTGTGAAACATGGCCATGAGCTAAACTACCAGTAATTACTTGTGAGACTGAAGAATCATAGCTGCCAAGAAATGTGCATCTGTCATCTTATTCCTTCATCCAGGATAAGGTGCTACAGTTTAGGCCATGAGCTGTAATTTGTGCTATAAATAGGAAACCAAACAATATCTTTTGTGATAGCAGGTTTTCATATCACCCAAACCCCCAACTCTTTCTGGTTTTAGTGTTTAACAGCTCTCACAGAAATAAGCTTCTCCACTGATGGCTTTCATGGTCAGGATTAACTGGCATTTTGATGAGTGCTGCTTCTCTATATTCTCCACATCATTGCAGCATGATGTTCTCCTGTAAAACCTTCTGACCTCTTCAGAGCAAAGGGAAATGTTGGAGCAAGGTGCACTGTGTGTCTTCTGTGTGACTGAGTCTTAAAGTTTCCCAAATCAGCTTTAGTTAAGTGTGAATTATTGTGACCTGTTCTCTTTGGAGCGGACTACTCATATCTGTATCCAAACGAGGCTGGAAGCAGTGGACTATCCATGGTGGGCCAGGACCCAGCTCAGGCTAGCCCAGTGGCTAATCAGACTTTTCCTGGTAGGTTTTAGAACTGATTTCTAATCAATTAGTGACCAAATTAGTGCCTCTAGCGCTATATAGTGGCACAGCAGAGGCTGCTGGGTGTGGATGTCCTAAAGCAGTGACCCCTGACTCTGGTGGCTGCAGAACAGCAGTGCGCAGGTAATGGGCTCAAGCCCCATTATCCCCAAATCATAGTTTTTCCTTCCTGTTGATTTTATGCCCTTGACTTTCTGGGTCTGCAATTATATTCAATTTTTTCAATCAGGAGCTTGGCCATGTGCTATGACTGTGTGGGATTTAGTTGTATGAAATTCCTCTAAAGTATCATTGTGACAGAGCCACATCAAAATTAATGTGTTTGGACATAGTGATGAACATCTACCTTATATTTATTACAGCCTTGTACTTTGCCTATTTAAAAATAAACATTGGGAGTGCAACTAAAGTAAGTTTTGTCTTGACTAATTAAATAGTATGAGCAAGCTTGTCATGAATTCCAAGTGGTTTTCAAACATTTTCTGAAGATTGATAGTCACCTGGCATTTTTGAGAACCTAGAAAAGCTTCTAAGGACAAAATGTATCCCTACCAAGGACATTGTAAAAACTGGGCACCCTGGGTTGAAAGTATTAGTCAAAACAAATAAAGCTTAATAATACCTGTATGAAACAACACGGAATGAGAAAAATATATATATATTTAAAGTATTCCTGTCTCAATTGAACTTTTCTCTTTTTTTTTTTCTTTTCATATAGAACTATAGGAGCAAGAGTAGAGAGTACATAAAAAGTAAAATGTATTTCTTGAACAACTTTTGTTTGCAATGGTGAAATGTTCCTGGTCTGGATAGCAATCTATCTTGTAAATCAAAACCTAAGTGGACAATTTTGGGTGTATGCATGTCTTCTGAAACTTCCTGTTTGCTTTATAAACTTCTTGAAATGCAATATGTTATTATAAAACCTGCTATAGATCTAGAGTAGTTTACTTRGGAAACTAGCAGGGTTGGTCTGTGGTATTTATTTTCCTGGAAGGTGAGAGGTAAAGCTGATATGATGGAAATGACTGGCTCCCTCATCCTGAAACCTTAGACCAGTTTGAGCTAATCCACTGATGTATGTGCCTAAACACATTAATAAGGCTAAAATAGACAGAGGCACCTAATGACACATGTTGGGCTGGGAATAATAGAATAGCAGAGGGGTTTACTCAGGATCTGTTCCACTGGGAACAGAGCCTTTATATCCTAATTAAAGCTCTGTAAACCTCCATTTAGTACTGGAAATCCAGTATCAGGTTTACTGAGCTGATTTTAATTAAAGCTGATGTTAGCCCCAACCTCATTTGGATTTCTGACTAAACTAATCTGTGGTAAGTAGCGTGTGTCTGTGTGTATGCATATATTCATTTTTCTGTATGGCCTTGGGCAGATGTATTTGTATTATATTGTATTTAAACTCTCTATAATTAAGAACAGATCATCCCTGCGTTCAAACTGATAATTGTCTGTCTTCGAAGGGAATATTGGCAAGTTATTTTTACTTCTGTGTTATCACCTGTCACTTCAAATCTAGTATCAGGTGAGGGCTTTACGAGCCTTATGCTGGTGGAGGTGGGAGGGAAGTTTGTGCGTCGCCAACCTATAAATAATCGTCTTGTGTAACCATTTCGGAACCAGATGTAATGATGCAAGAGAACAAAGCACTACTGCATGTAAATAGGATTTAGGAAGAGGAAATAGGGAATTTTCTGATTCGATTTTAGCAATATGGTAATGTATCAACATAAATTTAAAAATGGAGTGCAATACAAAATCTGAAAGATTCCTACTGTTTCCTGGTGGAAATGGATATATTTAATTAGAAAAAAATATTATATCTTACGTAATCATAACATTTGTGAGATAGCCATGCAAAATAGTTTGTGGAATGCTAAAACAGTAGAGATGAACAGTGATTTTCCTGCCTATGTACATTCAGTTTACTTCCTGTTTTCTTAATGCATTATTCTGTCACTTTCATTATCATTCATGTTTCTTTTTCTTTTCTTTTTTTTTTTTTTTTTTTTTTTTTTACATTTGTTATTAAGAAGCTGGTTTGTTTGGTATACCCAGCAGAATTGTTTGGAATACCCATGACAATTAACAGCTAAAGGGCAGTGCTTCTAGTTGCTCCCTCCTTGCTGCGTTAATGGCTGTGGGTGACTCCAGCCACCCATAGCTTCTGCCAAGGGAGGGAGGGTGCCCCTCAGTCTCAGGATGGAGCAGAGGTGCTGGTGGTGCCATCACTTGGCATGACCTGGTGAAGGACTGTGCACGAGGGCTGGCCTGATCATCGCCTCTCTGCTAGGGGCTACTGCCTCCTGCACTGGAATTTCCCTCCAYGCAGTGTCATTGCAGTGATAAAAAAGGACTATGGCTAATTTGGTTTTCAGTGCCCTCTAGAGAGGAGAAATCTCACAGCCTGCTCTCGGCTCCGCTAAAAGGCTAYGCTTCAACAGCCCAGAAGTGGCTCAGCAGGCCCTGAGTAGATGCTTGAGCTAAACACAAGGTCTAAATGTGCCTTTAGTCTTTCCCACAAGAGGCAAACTTAGATTCTGTTCTATGTCAAGGCTACAGGATTCAAACATGGATTGACTTTAGTCAGTGACTTAGGTGCATAGAGAAGAGAGGAACTAACAAAGTGCATCTATTTTGAAAGTCACTTCTGTGCATTTGATGGCCTGTCAGTTCCAGTCCAAATCTATTTCTAAGGTACTCACCACTGGCCAGTGCACCAAGGGATTGGCCTGTGGGCTCACAGAAACTCTATGGCAGGACTGGTCTCAGGTCTTCAGTTTCTGGAATCAAGAGACAATCTTTTCTCTACTTGCAGTTTTTTCCTTCACTCTCATAAAAGTTTCTAACCCTGTTAAAAAAAAAAAAGGGGTTGGAGGAGGACAAAAAGATCTCCAAGGCAGTAATTCTGCAGGTGACATTCACTTTATTCCAGTGGTTTAGTTCCCAATCCAAACTGTTCACGGAATCATGTGTAAGTCTTGCAGGAAGGAACAAACTAAACCCATCGCCTTGTAATTAAAGCTGGCTCATTTTATGAGTATTGGAATAGTATTGGAATATTCATCTTCCTTAGGATATTTGTATGTAATTGCCCAGATTTGCTAATACCATACTGGAAAAATCTATCACATGGTGTAGATATCCATCACAGTGATGACCATGATTGCAAGTGCAGGGATGAGCAAGGAAATTTTGTCCTCTCACAAATCAGCTATTAAATGGGGACAAGACTGATATTTTTCAGGATCTTCATAGATCTCTGTAATACTATAGAAGAAGGTTGTCACTCAGGAGTCTTTAGTTGCATCACAAATTCTGCAAAGGGATACTGTTTTGCTTTTAAATACTTCTGCYGCATTCCTTATAGCCACACTTCTATTATCTCCTCACCATTTATTTTAAACCTGCTACTCCCCCATCAGCCTCTTCTGTCTTGTGCTTTCTGCGTGCCCTCTCTTACTTAACATAATGCCTTACTGCTCTATTTCCATTCACTGTTCTTGCTCTCACTTGCTTTACTCTGTTCTCCTAAATGCCAGTATGACAACCTGCCCTCTCTGGACTTGGGTTGGCACAGCCACCCCCAGAGCTGGCCCACAGGCAGGTTGTGCACATGGGGTTTGGGAGGCAGGGAGGCAGAGGAGGGCAGGAGCTGCTGCCTGTGGACAAGGTAAGACCATGCCAATAAAATCATTGGTAGCAGTTGGCCTGTTGGGAAAGCAGTCTCTAAGCCAAGTAAGCATAATGTTGAATTCTGGAAAGAAAAACACTGTCTGTCCCAATGCCCTTGGACCTTGCCAGGGTCTAACCACTGAACTCTTTACTCATGTTCAGCTCCTCCAATTGACAGTAGCCAGTAGACGTCCTCATGGTGTGGTTCACAACTGGTAAGCTCAAGGGGAGCCTCAGTCAGGTGTGGGCTGGATTGGCCTTCTTCAGATCCTGGTAGCATTGAAAAATACATGTTGGAAGGCATCTCTGGAGATCATCTCATCCAATAACCTGCTCAAAGTTGGTCTAACTACTGTATAGATGATCAACGGAGAACTTTGCTGTCAATCTCTCCAAAAGCTGTAGGCAGGTGGAACTTCGTAGACCTATAATTCAGCAAAAGAATAATCTAGCCAGAGGGAACAGAAAAAAAGGTCTTTCTCTGGTCAAGGGATGACTTCTCTGGCAAGTTTTGATTCCTGGTTCTAAGCTTGTGCATGGCATGCTGGAAGTGTCAGTGATGAGAATTTTGCATGGGCATTTTTTTTTCCTCTTCACAGATTTCTTCTCCAAAATAGCTGTTCGGAGCTGTTTTGGTCAAGGTGTTGTAACTGCAGCTTTGCTGTCCCACACCTTAAAAATTAATGGAGACAAACACCTTGGATGAGAAAACTATCAAGCTTTTTTACAACTATAATGAGCCAAATACATAATAATATAATTAAATCACTGGACAACATAAATTGTAGCTTCTCTACTTGTTCTGTCCCTCTTCAGAAAAGTGGAAAATCAGGGTTTAACTAGGGATGTAGTCAGTCTCTGTTAAAGTCATTGGGAGGTGAACGAGCTGAAGTGTCTTGATGTTGTCATGGGATCATTTCCCAAATGTTTCCAAAAAAAAAAAAAAATCCTCTGGCACCCGCATCTCAAACGAGACCAGCAGGAGGAGGAAGGTTCTCCTGCACCACCAAGGGAGCAGTCGGCCCAGCTGCAGAGCTGCACACAGAGCCTGCCCTCACCTCTGCCTCTGGGGACCGCTCTCCTCTGGGAGGTCCTCGTGCCTCCTGGTGCCTCCTCGTGCCGAGGTTGAGGAGGGCTCGCTGCCTTCGCTGCCGTTTTGTCCGTTTTTGCCATTTATAGTCCTGCCAATGGCAATTGAGCAGTGAGCCTGGCCGGTCCCCAGGACTGACACGCTGGCACGCTCAGCGAAGGAGAGAGCTTTGTTTTGATTTACAGGGAGATACTCCGTGCCTGTAAAAACGATCCTGAAATTTATGGCTCAGAAAGCATTTTCGCATTATGCCAACGCATACAGACTCTTTTACAAGAGTCTGCAAGACATATAGGTTATGCRTAGCTTGCATAATCTCTGACACTTGTTTTTGACCCTTCTTTAAAAACACACAGGAAAGTAATGCAGCAATCTGCACACAGTTACAAATGGATACTTCTCAGGCAACTTTATGGACTGCAGGAGACTGCATTACCGTGAGCAGTACTGCATTTAGGAACAATAGGTTTTTATTTAATCCCCATTTGATTTGAAGGGCCTGAAAGAATGTTACTCATTTCATTTGGGATGGGGTCCTGACTGCTGTGTATCCAAGATCAAAACTTGCTCACTGGGMTAGATCAAGATGATAAGGGTATACTATTCTTCATGGTTATCTGATTATACATTTAATTTATATTACATAATAATAGTGTTTTCCTTCTGGCAGGGTTCAGAAGTTACAGTGCAGTATACCAGAGTTAATATTGCAAGACTCCAGCAGATGGCAGAGGAGACAGGCTTTGAATGGAGGTAGTTTTCAGGTACCCAATTACGTTAGGCCAAAAAAAAAAGTTAAGTTTTATTTGAGCTTCTGCAAACCTGCCAGTTTCACTTCACTCAGTCTCACTGAAGTGGAAGGGGCTCCTCATGCCCGTCATGGGTGCTGGGCTCCTCTGTCTGTGAAAATAAAATGTGCTCTAGCAGAGTTTGTCCATTTGGGATCTAGTCRCAACAGTTTACAACAGTTTACAATTTACAAAATTTTCTCATGTAAATTCTGTCACTGATTTAGAAGCAGTGCCTGAGGGGAAAGCAACCTAGGAGGAGCGTCCTAGTCTCAGACTGCAAAATACATCATAAAGAGACATAAATATAAAGGGTTCTGGTATTTGTAGGTGGGAGCCAAGGCCCTGTTCTCATTTACATCACTGTAAACTCAAACTAATAAAATGACATAGTCCATGCACATTATCAAGAGACCCAGTCTGGATCAAGCTCACCTGTGTAATCCAATTGAACACTCAATAAAGCAGCTGCAGAAATCTCTAGATAAGTAAGAAAATGCCACATAAAATAATAAGCCATATGTGGCCCTAGGTAAATCATAAAGCAGCATGTTGAAACAGCTGCATTTTTCCTCTTTCAGAATGGTTTTACTACATACTCTRTGCTCACCTGATGGAGAACCACAAATCTCTCAGCCGCAGGGGTGCGGGGGAGGCCTAGGTGTGAACATGGAGCCTGTGAGCTGTGGTCCGCAGGCCCTGAAGGTGACTTGCAAAGGGGTGAAAAAGAGGACTACTCCCAGGGAAAAGGAACAGAATATTGCAAGAATTACTTCCCCCATATTTTTCCGGAAGGGTTATGAGCACTTCTTGGTTCCTAGGAACTTAAAGGACCCCCAGTAGCAGATGCTGTGGTTGGAATTTACAGCCTCCATACATGCCCTCTTTTTTTGTTGAGCTCCCTGAGAACTAAATGTAAAAGGTTTGAGATCTTGCATTATCCTTTCCTGAAGAGGCACCTGTAGCTGCAGCAGTTTCACTCATGAATCCTCCCAGCAAAGGGAAATTTCTTCATGGCTTAAATCTACAGCACAGGTAGTATGTTTGTCCTTGGAGAAATCTGTGCTCTTTTAAGAAGAGATACCAGAGAACTTTACCCTTCAAGTTCTATTTAGAGAGCATGTACAGCATAGTTAAAAAAGAAGCTCTGTTGAGCAGATTGGAATTGCACCCACTTGCATCTACAGCTGAAATGAATTTTATGAATTTTGCTGTTGCCAGGGCCTCTGTGAATCAGTTTTAACTATAAGGAATGAACTAGGAGGTGCTATCTACRTTTTTCTGGATTGGGCAGCACAATCAAGGCAGCAGTTGTTGATACTTCCTCTACCTTGGTGGGGGAGAATTCCTGGGAATATTTAGCTAAGGTGAAAAGATATGCAAGTCAGTATCAATAGCAATGTGAAAGCAGATACCTTATCAACTGCAACCTGAAATGCTGTAAATATGCAACTATCTTTTTTTTTTTTTCTGCCATGTCTAATTTCCATTCTTGTTTGAGTCAGAGCTATCAAATAATTTGACACATGAGTATATTAAATGGGATATATTTATCTACCRCTCTCACAGAATCTCAAGATCAACTAAAGTCTGTGCATATTTTAACTTCCTTACATTTTTTGCTTGTGTATAATATTATTGGGACTAGGACTGGAAGGGACCTGAGTTCACTTTATAGTTACATCTCCTTTACCTCAGGAACACGTATCTTAATATTATTAAGCTCCATTATATCCATTAAAAGAGCTCCATTATCTGAGTAATGGAATACTTACAGTGTTGTTGAGCTTGTGTGTGAGCTTGTGAGAATTTTGTATCTGCAGCAAAATTAATAACACATTTTTAGTAAGATAATAATCATGCCAGAGCCAACAGATAACATGCTTAATACTAAGCAGCTTTCAGTAATCACAGGAGGTAAAATTAGCTATTAGTGTCAAGTCACAACTTTCTTTAAGTAGCAGTCTAAATCTAATTACYATAAGTTGCTTTTCTTGTCCACTTAATACTTTATTGTTGTCCACAACGTTTTTGRTGAACCAGAGTCTATTTATATTTGAGTCGGTGTTATTTTTTTCCTTCAGTTTCTTTATTTATATGATTGACATGAAGGGACAGATTGTCAGATGCAAAAATCAAATACTGAATTTGCTGCAGAAAAGTTCACATCTCTCATTAAAGCAGAGTCTGGTATCTTCATTAACAATTTCAAGCATTTTGAAGCTGGTCTGCAATTTGTGTAAACTGGCATGGCTCCATTGCCTTCCAGAGTCCATAACAGAGTTGAGAGAAAAGAAAGGAAAAATAATTTATTCTCAAAAGTAAGTCTTGTTAAAATACATATCCATTTAAACTTAACAGTGTTGTTAATTAAAAAGAAAATGTACAATATGAGAAAATGTGTAAGCTTCCAGCATGTTCCTATTGTTTAAATAAGTGTGACAGTAGGATCATTAGAATGGTAGAACTGAAATCAGTGGGAACAGAATTAGACCGGTGTCAAACACTTCAAAAAATTCTATCCTAAAATTACATGCTCTGTCTTATGAGTTCATCCATGTGATGAGATCATATGTTTGAACTAGAACTCGTCAGTGTATGTCTTTACCTGGAARTGCATGAGGCACCATCAGGTAGCTTGCTGGCGCAAGTGCTGGTCTTCACCATACACTCTTGCTGCAGGATGAGCAGCTTGGTCCTTCCTGGGAAAGCCTGCAGTACCTGCAGTACAGAGGTTGCAGCATGGACTTCACAAAGCTGCACAGAAGGGTTTTGGCTTGGGCTCTGCGTTGTGCTGTCCCTGCCAGTATCTGGCAATCTTCTGCAGTGACGAAGGCAGCTTTGCTATCTTTGGTGCTGTAGTGTGTGCTGGATGGACTCCACATGGAATGCCATGATTGCAATGCCAATGAATGGAATCTAAATAGCTGCGTCTGCTGCCAGGGCTATGTTGAGCATGGAGAGCAGCTCACGGCTCTGGAGCCGTGATGGCTCTGGAGCAATCCCTGCTGTGCAACAGAGCCAGGGCCTTGTRTAACTGTTCCTCATGTGGTTGCATGCAGGGCTGTTCCTCACTGCATGCGGGAGGCACAGCTGCAGTCCTGAGGGTGCTCCCTCTGATCTCAACTTTAGTCTCATCTGCCTCCGCTTAGGAAGTAAATTTTATGCTTTCATAGACCTGGCAGCAAGTGCAGTATTTATCACTAGMTGTTGTAATGCTGTAAAACAGACAAATCTAAGTCATTTTCCATCTCTTAGCATGGCTCTCTAGTAAATATTTGCTACATAGAMTTTTAGAAGAAATAGAAGCTATTACGAAACCTAATTTCTTCCCCCAAAATGAGAATGYGTATCAATGTTCCAAGATTATTGGTGCTTCTATAGCTGAGGATTACTGTTGTTTGTGAGTAGTTACAAGACCAAGTAACTTGCCTTAGTTTAGAAAAAGACCCAAGTTTTTTTCCTCCTGTGTTTGCACAGTTGTGCTTAACTCAGGTAAAATATCAAATTCTGGCCATATTAATCATAACAGTGTTACTCCACAGGTAATTTATAAAAACATACTTCTGTGCAACTGAAGGGAAGTGATTATCCACAGGGGAATTTCTGCACTGAACTGTTAATAGATTCAAGTCTGCATTTCAACTTGGACCAACCTCTGGGTGATTTGTTCAGTTTAAGCCAAGGTTGCTWTGGTTTAGTTCATGGCTGTGTTTGCTTCACCAGCAGATCTGCTAGTTGAAGACATTAACCTTGCCAGCTATTTGTTACTTTCTCTCTGGGGTTTAATGTTTCCAAAATTCTGCGAGAATGTGTGACTTCTCTACCTAAGATAAAATCATCTGGAACAACCTGATAGGCCACCTAGCTCCTGTTCCAGTGAAAAAGAAAGGTTTTAAATGTTTTCTACTAGCAGAGTTGCAGGCAGTGGGGTCCAGCTATTGCAATGGGATTGGCATCTCAGTTTGCAATGGGAGCACTGGCATCTCAGTTCAGAAGGGCTAGGTCTGGAACAGGCTTACTTGGGGCTTGAATTTACTTACAGCTGGTTTAAACTGACCAAAATAGGCCATTAGAAAATTTAAATAAACCTATCTATGCTTGACCCACTTCCATAAATAACTTACAAAATAAATAGTTTAAGTACATATAAAAATTACAAACTAGTGAGTGAAGATCAAGGGCTTAAGTCCTGCACTGAAAGGTGTTCAGGTGGTCTTCTTACTCATTTGGTGCACCACAAAAGGAGGAGTATATGTCTTCTGGAGAAAAAGGTCCATTCATGTATGGCCCATTACAGGATTTGGTCTCTGCAGGTTCTGAGTTCTCTCTCCTAAAGAAGTTGGAAACCTCCCTTCTAAAGAAGTTCCTTTCTTCTGTTTTCGGAAATGATCACAGATATGCAGAATCATTAACACTGAAAGGCATCTCTGGAGATTACCCAGTCCAACCCTCCAGCCCAGAGCAGAGTCAGCTAGAGTAGGTTTCTTGGGGCTTTGTCCAGTCAGGTTTTGAATATCTCCAGAATAAACTCTGCAATCAATCTGGGCAACCTATTCCAATCTTTAGCCCATCTCACAGCAAAAAAAATGTTTTTCCTATATTTTCTTTATTTCAATTAGTGTCAAATGCCTCTCGTCCTTTACAAGCCATACCACTAAGAAAGATCTATCTCAGTCTCCTTTACTCCCCTTCCAACGGTTATTTATACACATTGATAAGATTCCCCCTGAGCCCTCTCTTCTCCAGGCTAGCTAATCCCAGCTCTCTTAGCCTCTTCTCATATGACACATGCTTCAATCCTTTAATCATCTTTGTGGTCCTTTGCTAGACTCCTTCTGGTATGTCCATGTCCCTGTTTTCCTGAGGAGCCTGGGACTGGACCCGGCACTCCAGATGTTTCACCCCAGTGCACAGTAGAAGGGTAGATGGACCTGCTGGCAGTTCTCGGCCTGATGCTGCCCAGAAGGCTGTTGATCTTYTTTGCAGCAAGGGCACATTGCTGGATTGTGGTCACCTCATTGTCTACCAGGACCTTTACTGCAGATCCAGTTCTGCAGAGCTGCTTTCCAGTCAGTCAATCCCCAGCATGAGCATGGGGTTATTCCTCCCCGAGCTGCAGGACTTTGTATTGGCCCTGTTGAACGTCATGAGGCTCCTGTTGGCCCATTTCTCCAGCTTACTGAGGTCCCTGTGAATGGCAGCACAACCAGCTCTTCTGTTGGTGCCCTGTTGCAGTTTTGGGTCCTCAGCAAGCTTGTTGAGAGTGCCATCTGTCCTGTGGCTCATACCATTCATGAAGAGGTTAAAGAGCCCTAAAAACTCAAGGACTGACCCCTGGGACACACCACTAGCAACTGGCTAGTGATTTATTCCATCATCTTTCCAGGGGTGAAGGTGAGGCTTTCCAACTGTTGTTCCATGGGATCCTCCTTCCTGCCCTTCCTAAGACAGGAGTGACAATAGCTTGCTTTTCTYCCAGTCCTCAGGACCCTCCTCTGCCTATGACGCTATTTCAAACATAATCAAGAGTGGCCTTGCAAGGACATTGGCCAGGCACACAGAGCACTGGTGGGTGCATCCATGAGTTCCCATCTTGAGTGTGTCCAGTCTTTCTAAATGTGTCTGTACCAAGGGCAGTCTTTCTTCCTGCAGCTTTTCCCACTGGTACCAGTGGCCTGGGGTTCCTGATAGCAAGTTTTGCCAGTAGAGCCAGAGATGAAGAAAGCCTTCAGTTCCTTGGCCTTTTCCTTGTGTCATGTCATCAGGTCCCTTGAACCATTCAGCAGTGTGCCCACGTTCTCCTTGTGCTGATCACATGTATGTAGAAGACTTTCTTGTTTCCCTTCATGGCCCTTTGCTGGATTCAGTTCCATGTCAGCTTTGTGTCAATTAGGGAATTATTTTAAAAAGTATAGATTTAGTGAGATTTCCATTTATATTTCTGAAAAATTTTAACAGTATATTTTTATGTGATGTCTTCATATAATRCTTCATTTCTGCAGAAGCATTTCCTAAGGTTTCAGCCAAAGAGAGGCTCTGAGTATTAACCACGCTTAGGTTGCTACCTTGCTGTGTTTGCTCTCGGCAGTTATTCCTGCTCCAGTTCCTTTGCCTGCAGTGCAGAAGTGGGAAGCGCACTGATAATCCTCAACATGTTAATCACATTCCAGTTGGTTTTCAGCTCTTTTTCTCACTGCTGCAAGTACATTGTGGTCCACTGTTGCTACTTACATTGGAAAGTGCATATTTGCAAATCCTGAAGGACCAAAATAAGGGCAGACTGGCGAAAGTCCTCAKGGCTTCAACAGGTAATTAGAAAAATAATAATATTACTATTATAATTATTAATAACTATASTGAAAGAATKTAATGATTACACAGAAGTGTTACATACAAGACACATACTTCCACACATCAACATGCATAATCCACAAAACTTCCTCTCCTTAAGGATAACYATTAATAATCTCAGTGATAATTTGTAATGAAAGCTTGTTAGTATTGTTCTTGGAAAACATAGGTGCTTTGGGAATACATTTCAAGGGATGCAGTTCCCAGTATCTGAGAGTAGGTCTACACTCTGCCAATGAAATTGAAACCAATTTGCCAGAGTTTAATGTGAGAAGCAGCAGCTGGGGTCTGATATGTGAAAGTATATTGCCAATGAAGAGGTGGAAAAAGAAAGGGTCATTTACTCAAAATAACAAACTCAGAAAGTGATCTCAGAAACAGCATTCTCTAAAAGCTTGAGCAAGACTTATGTCACTGGCATCACCAGCAAAATGGGAATTACAGCTTTGAGTAGTCAAGTGTTTTTGTAGGTGTAAGGAATGAGAGTACAGCAGAAAGGTGATCTCCTTTTCAACAACACTGAAATCTCTAGGGGAGCATTCCTAGACCTAGCTGAAGCTGAAAGATGAGGTTTAGAAGAGCATTCATATTTTGAATTAAATTGTTCTTCCTCCCAATAAAATTTAAATTCTTACTGAACCAGTGCTCTTTTTTTTTTTAGTTCTTTAATAGAAAGGCCATTCATTGAATATTGGGAAGGAAGGTAATAACAGAGAATATTATAACTGTGAAAGAATAATGCTGGCTATAAATTGGAAGGGACACATATTTGAGAGGAGATAAATGCTAATCTATAAATCAAGCACAAAATATTCCGTAAAATTCTGCTGAGAGTCTGAACACAATTGTTCTGATGCAGATTTATCTGTCACCAAGGCAAAAAGGAATTTTTGTCATTGCTTTCAAAGGGAATGAGCTCAGACTTTAAGTACTTCAACATTTTTTCTAAAGCTCATTCTAATTTTTCACTTAMGCAGTTCACACAGCATTGCCATTCACTCTTTGCTGGGTGGGCACACTCTGAATACCTAGTCTTCTATAGAAACGTAGAAGCATACTGCAATATACTGTAATATTTGCTTCAAGYTGATTTGAGAGGATTTGTATTTTCCTTTCAATGCAGCTATCCAAGTAGTATGCAAAAAGTGACGTATGTGAGCTTTTGTCTGTGCTATACAGCAGACTTTAATGTTCCTATATTCCCTGTTATAACAAGTTACTAATTAAGGAGCACCCATAGTGTAAATATGAGTGTATATATGTGCATTCATGCATGCACACACCTACAGAAGATTCCTGGGAGAAACTTTCCATTTCTTGTAGCTGGATATTGCTTTGCACCAGAGAGACCCTGACAACAGAATTCATAGCCCAGGTCTGTTCACCAGCAAATACATTTGGATGGACMGAAGTGTTTACATGATTATTTGATTTTCTTGGTGTGCTCTGTAGCTGAGCCAATGTGTATGACCTGAACCCTGCTTGCAGTGGGAAGGAAGTTTTATTTCAAGGAGGTACTAGGTAAATAAGCAAGCCAATATGATTTTACCTATGCTCTGTTGAAGGACAAAGATAGTTGTTATTTTAAGCATATTTGTTTTTGTCAAAAATACTCTGCATTCCTTGAACAGTAGAAAATAGAGTCTTTGTGCTGTTATTCACTGTCAGCTTAAAAAAAAATCATGAGCTTAGCTTGTTGGTAATAGTCAGCACTACATAGCAGGAAATTGTGCCTGTTTTGGGCCTGAGCTGTGCCCTCACCCCTCATTCCTGGAAGTAAGTGCAGAGAGTATCTTATGTTGCTCCACTCTGACTTCATAGTCCAATTAAGGAAATGTATGAGAGACAGTGAGGCTATTTTGCCAACCCAGAATAAAAGTCATGAGTCAGTCCTCAAAAATCAGTCAGGTCTGAAGCTGTTAACTAAATAATTCTGTATTATTTAAATAATTCAGGAGGACCTCAATGTGTTTGGGGTTTTTTTAGTCTGAAATTTTTTCAAGCTCTAATTGAAACTTGAAAGATAAAAATACTTACATATCTCTCTMTATATAAAAGCACATAAGTACTTCATTTTCCGTATATTTATATGAATATATATATATACACACACACATACATATATACATATACATGTGCATATGAAAAGCTATATTCCTACCTAAAGTTGTAGCTGATGAACTCAACTACTTGGAAGAAGCCTGGGGTAAWATTCAAGGGGTTTGTGATAAGCTTGTTTGACAAGTAAGTAGAGCATGATGGGAGCCACTTGCAAGTATTCTTGGGCCAACAGACAATAAATAGATAGAATTATTTTGCTTCGAGAGTTTTTGTGATGAGACACTGGCATGGAAATGATCTTCAGTGTGGATCCAGTGATGCAGATAATCATCATTTCAGTGCTAAACAACAGATAAGTAGAATTTTATGACCTGCAGTTTTTGAGAAGAGTTTTGTTTCACTTGGAGGTTTCCTCTATTTGATTATTTGCTGGCATATATTGGGTATGATTCATCTTTACAAACTCTCTAGTACAACTCTGAGCAGAACAAAGGGAAGCATTTTCTCTGTCACAGTCTGTACTCGTATCTTCTTATCTCACCTCAGAATATTAGGAACCATGCTGGCAAGCGAAGTAGTGGTGGGTTTCAGAAACAAAGAAATGCAGTGTTAGGAGGTAATTCTTTACTACCATTCTGTAGAAATCCAAAGTTCCTAAATTCAGTTTCAGTGAATATAAACTTTTTTATTTTGCTCTGGTCTTTAATGTTTTCGCCACAATTATTTTGCAGCAGGTGTGAGCATCCTTGCTACCAGGCAACCACTTTCCCATCTGAAGTACAAATACACAATTCATTGTCTCTGTGGAGCACTAATCATAAGGCTTTAATGGCATCACAGCTAATAATTAGTATAGTGTTATGGGGGCATTTTTTTTTTTCTTTTAACTGCCTGGAGATGCTATTAAATGAATGGAGATGGCTTATTTAGCAAAACTAAGTGTCAACAAATTGCCTACTGTGCCCTAAGGCACAGGCTGTCTGAAGAATGACATAGTAGACATTTGATTCAAATTGCATTAGATTTATCATATTAATGAAGTTTTCAATCTCTTTTTTTGTACAGTGCCTTTTCCCAGGAAGTTTGCACATTTATTTTTTCTCCCAGCAAATGCATGGCTAATTTACCCCTTAAACCAATAACACACAGATGTGTTTTAGCAGTTCAGGTGCTGTTTTCCTTTGAGCAGCAGCAGAGTGTTCTTCCTTGGCTGGGCCAAGAGCACTTGGGCACTCCTTCGTTCCATGCATTCGCCTGGCACATCCATCATGCAGTGTTTTTTTGCAGTCCTCAGGCAGTTCAGCTGCAGTGCTCACCTGCAGTAGGTTTATTTTCTTGGTTTTAGCAGATTTGACTGCACATAGACCTGTGCAGTGCCCTCTGCCTTCCTGGAACAGATAGAAATATGGGACAGGTGAGAGTGGGTGGCTTCCAAGGGAGTCATTTATCTTTCGTTGGGATGTGCTGTCAGCAGCCCACGGGGAGGATGGCAGGTGAGTGCATCTGACCTAAGCTGTGTGTGTCCATAGTGGTGCTTTCAGGGGTCCTTCTGAGACCCTAGAACAGTAGCCCCGAAACAGTTTAATCAATAGTTAATAAATTCCATCTGTTGTTGGCTAAATCCAAAAGTAACAAATTCCACCTCTATATTTCATCAACAGTCTTTTAACAACTATAAAGTGGCTTTGACTGAAGGCATTTGAATCTACACTTCACTCATCTGAATGGTAGCTGTCAGATTGATAGCCACCTCAAAAATCTCCAAAATGATGTGAGAAAATGTCCTGCTGTAGCCTGATACACAGCTCCCTTATTGTGTGACAGAGCACTGCAGAGAACGTTTCCAGAAACAGCTGTCTGAAAAGGATCAGCCTGAATGAACATGGATGACATTTCCCGTGAGTAATCTCACAACCTCCAGCTGTTTTCAGCTCAGGGGACTTCTTGAACTAGGAGTAATTTCTATGAATTGGATAAAGTTAATGGATTTCTCTTTGAAACTCCTCTTCAGCTCATGTAAAATTTTTGCACCCATAATATCCTTTTTTTTCCAGGAGTTCCATGGCTCTACTACCTATCTGTGGGAAATCACATCGTTTATTTGCATGGAAGCTAGTTTCTATGGATTTCTTCTCATGCCATTTAACTCTTGTACTTGAAGAAATTAGGAAATTGGCCTCTGTCCACTACCCTTATGCTACTTGTGATTTTGCAGATCTATTATATCTTTCACAGATCTTTTTTAACAGAGACTGAAGACTTATAGCCTACTTACCAGTTCTTCATCCAGAAGTTATTTTATACCTTAATTTATTCTTGCTGCCCTTCTCTTAACCTTTCCCAATTTTAGTCTATCCTTTCKGAGAGGACCAGACTGCACCAGATGACAAGATATAGATAAGCTGAGGTGTGGTGATTTTGCCATTTTTGTTCCTTTTCCTTTCCTAATAACATTTTTGAATAGTTTATATTCTTTTTATGACTTCTTCTGTGCACTGAGCTGATTTTTTTTTTGGTGGAACTATTCACAACTCCAAGATATTGCTCCTGAGTGTCTGAGGTTAGCTTGAAAAATGTCATTTTATGTGTGAAATTAGGTTTGCGTTCCTTATGCACATCATTTTACCTTTATGTGCCTTGAATTCATTTACCATTTTGTTGTCGAGCCATTCGGATCAGAAGCCTCTTCTGCTGCCCTACAGTTAGCTCTTGTCCTTACTCTTCTCCATAGCTTACGAGGATCAGCAGGCTTTACCAGTTGCCTGTTTCTAGGTGAGGAGCAAATAATTCATTTAGCTTCCTTGCAATGACCTTGTCTTCTCCAGAAGCTGTTTTTATATCATGAGCATTAGCTGGGCTACAGACTGTCTGACAGACCTTTTCTTTACATGTTTGAAGAAAAAATTATTCATCATTTTGCTAGCTGCTCCTCATACTCACTTTCTGTTCTTATATTCAATCAGGCGGGGGTTATGATCCTTTCTGTAATTTTCATTTGGGCACAACTTCAGCCAGCTGTTTGAAGGATGCCTGCTTGTTCCCAAGCTTTTCTTACTAGGTAAGAGCACAGTGTTTCCGATGTGGTGTTTTTCCAGATAATCTCTGTGCCGTCTCTGAGGATGTAGCATTATTTAGTGTTCGGTTTCTGTTTCAGTTGTTCTCATCCTTTAACTTAAATATGAGGCTGAAAATAAACAAAGGGAGAGAGGAAAAAAAAAAAAATCTACTGGGTTAGTTTTGGCAATAGTTTCACTGGATCAGGTCCAGTCAGGACCTGACTGCTCAGGTCAGGCAATTACTGCTTGTAGTTGCCTGTACATTTGTGGAGTTGTGGCATATCTGAGCTTATGCTTCTGTGTTTGCAAAAGCCACAGCTTTTTGTGTTTAAGAGCTCATGAGAGATCCTTACATGGTGTTCTTCCACAAGGAATTTCTCTGCAGTGAAACAGTTGGTATGTGTCTGTTCCAGTGGGATGCTTTTTATGAGAGGTAACCTCTCAGACTGCTCTGATGAAAGGCGGATTTTTGTAGCAGGAATCAAAGCAGGGCAATGCCGGCTCCTACCTGACACGTGCAGCCATGCTGCTTGCTATGCAACACTGAGGAAATAAAAAATAACGCTTACGAGAAGGGCTAGAAATAGAGTATTGGATTTGTAGTGCCTAGTACTGTGGAGAAAAGCACAACATTCAACATCACTAATGGATTTATTTAAGATCAGTAAACAATTTACATACTTATTTGTGGAAACAGTAAAAACAGAAAATAGCCAGGTCAAAAGACTAAAATATCTTCATTGACAATAGCTGAAAGAATGCCACAGGCATTGAGGGGTATGGATCAAATGGTGAGTAAGTAAGTGTTGTTACTAGGGCTAAGAAAAAAATATTAAAGGAGCTGCAGGGTCCTGCACCTAGAGATGAACAACCCCATGCACCAGAACTGGCTGGGGGTTGYCTTTCTGCAGAGCAGCTCTGCAGGGAAGGACCTGGGCATTCTGGTGGACTAGTTGACATGAGCCAGCAGTGGGCCCTTGTGGCCAAGAAGGCGAATAATATCCTGGGCTGCATTAGGGAGAGTGTTGCCAGCACGTCCAAGGAGGTGATACCTTCTATTCAGCATGGGAGAGGCCATGTCTGGAACATCGTGTCTAGTCCTGCGCTCCCCAGTAGAGGAAGGACATGGAGCTACWGGAGAGAGTCCAGTGTAGAGCTACAGAAATGATCAGGGGATATTAGGAGACACTGAGATATCTGTTCGTCATAAAGAAGGCTGAAGGAGATCTTAGAACAGGAAGTACAGGAAGCATTGCCTGGATTTGAGGAAAAACTTCTTGGCTATGAGGGCGACTGAGCCCTGGGACAGGCTGCCCAGAGAGGTTGTGGAGTCTCCTCCTCTGGAGGTCTTCAAAACCCGCCTGGATGCCGCCCTGTGCCACGTGCCCTGGGTGTCCCTGCATGTGCAGGGGGRTTGGACTAGATGATCTGCAGACATCCCTTCCGACCTTCATCATTCTGTGATTCTGTGAAACAAAATAGTTTATTTCTGTTGTTTCAGTTACACTATATAAATGCAATTTATATGAGATAGAAACGGAAAAAAATAGCTGCTAGGTCAGAAGTCTAATTAGGTTAATTTTAGATGCTCATGAATAACTGATTATAACTGGGATATAAACATTGAAATCCTAAGCTGAGTTCTAATTTAATGCCAAAAATAAATACCAGTTTCCAATATATTGATGTCTACATTGATGTTTCTTTATGGCTTGGGGCAACACTGAAAAAAAAATCTGAATTACCATTTTTAGAAAATAGTATACATTTGGGAAAATATATATGTGACTTCTTTCACCAAGACAAGGATCACTGTGCCTCATGCTTGCGTTTTACTGTCTTATAGTAAGAAAGGGATTATATCTGGCATGAGCAGCTATTTCTACCCAGATGCAYGCTTTTCCCATAGAGACCTTTAAAAGATTTTAACGATGTATAACATGTTAAAATCAGGTTCATATATGTTTTCCAACTAGTTGTGGTAATACGTTAGCAAGCCACTGTACTGAATGGAGCACAAGGAAATTGGCCTTTAGTGCTTGGATGAGCTTTTGAAACAGTAATAGACTATGCACTTTTTTTTTTTAATAACTGAACAATTTATGTTGGCAGATTTTTACTGAAGTGGTAATTCTGCTAACAATTGCACTGTCAATTCTTATCTCGAGGTAAGAAAACAAAAACTTTTTTAATGAACACATATTTCATTTCTAAGCAGTCTGGGGATTTTAATTTGTAACCTTTCAAAGGAAATAAACAAGTTTTTTTCTTATCAGTTTAACGACTTTTTGCCCCTCATAGTCCATTTTTCCCTGTGAGATCAATTTTACTCCATTTGGGGGATTATCAGTTGTAGGTGACAGACGGCAATTTCCTTTGGCTTGCATAGACACCAAGTGTAATCCTTTCTTTCGAGTCAGATTGCAGGTGGTGGTGGTGGTGGGGACACTTTGAACAATTCAGGCCCTCATCTTGGGGAAGTGATGGCAGGTGAAGTTGAATTCATTAACTTTCCTCATTAATCTCACATCTTTAATCTCACATCTTAAGTTTCCCAAGCAGCAATACGCAGAAATGCTGGTGTGAACCTCAGCACTGACCACAAGTGATGGCAGCAGTGATAGGTGTTGGGACTTCTTAGTCTTTCTCTGGTGCTGGTTGAAATAGAAACGTAGCAGCTCGAGCGTSTCTTCTGCAGGTTCTTTTTCTGTAGCAACAAACGTGGTGTGCCCAGATAGCTTCCTAACTGGGGCACCAGACACTTAAGAGATGCTTAAGAGGAGAATGGAGCAACTCTCCCATGAGGAGARGCTGAGAGAGCTGGRTCTGTTCACATAAAAGAAGGCTGAGAGGAGATCTTATCATTGTGTATAAAATATCTTAAGGAAGGGTTTCAAGAGATTCTTTTCAGTGGTGGCCAGTGATGGGACAAGAAGCAACAGCCACAAACTGAAGCACAGGAAGCACTGCCTGAATTTGAGGAAAAGTTTCTTGGCTGTGAGGGTGACAAAGCACTGGAGCAGGTTGCCCAGAGAGGTTGTGGAGTCTCCTTCTCTGGAGATATTCTGGACTCACCTGGATGTGATCCTGTGTAATATGCTCTAGGTGTCCCTGCTTGAGCAGGGAGTTTGGACTAGACGATTTCCAGAGGTGCCTTCCAACCTCAACCATTCTGTGATTCTGTTTGAATGAGAGCCCAGATTTGCCACAGTTGGGAAATATATAGTGTGTTCTATACAGAGACATGTATATTTGTACATATATGTATGAAATACATATTATGATAAGTGGGTTTGATTTTTCAAGGTTTCCTACTTAATCTCTAGATCTTTGTGCAGGTTCTCAGGCACTTGTCTCTATTCAGTATTATAAAAGTTGTCCTTTTGCAGTAAATTATAGTAAATAAAAGGCCTACTGATCTTTTATCTATACCTTATGCTATAAGGTAAGCATGTATGTTTCACATGGTTATCTTTCCTACATGCTCTTTTAAACAGGATGCAGGGCTGCAGAAGAACCCCTCTGGGCTCCAAGAGGAACAATTCAGCCATAATTTTACATTATTTTAAAGCACAATCTACATTCGTAGCTTTCAGAGTCCCTCTAGGACATCAGACTTTCACATGCTGAACACGTAATGTTCAGCATCTTGTCAGAAAATCAATAAGGAATAAATCAGAAAGATTTTGACAGAGCTAATCTGAACGAAGAAGCTTTTAAAAATAAAAGAGATGTTAAAAACATATCCACACTTCCTATATGGATGCCGTAATTGCTTCATTGATCTGATATGTTTTCAAAATGAATTTCATGCCTCATGCCACAATATATCTTTGCTCCTTGTTTCCTAGTTTAAACAGAAATAAATCAATTTTTACCAAACTAAATAGTGGTAGACAAGCTAACTTGCATAAAAATGGATACTGTTAATGAATAATTTGGAATGACATAGCAATCTTCTTTGATTCATGGCATCATTGTTATAAATGACTATAATCATTTTTAGTCTGGTATGTTGACCATACTGAGTAATTTGAAAATCTGTATGTAGTTACTGAACTGTTTAGAGAGTTTGCCCTTGAAGCAGAAATACGACAGGAAAGAATGCGAAGAGAAATACAATAAATGAYAAAGTTATAGGCACTTGTTAGCTTCGCAGTTTTGGTTTGGATACCTTTTTGTATTSTCATGTTAGGTTTTTTCCACACTTTTGTGCTCTGGTGTAATTTAGAAATAGCCTGTGATCTCATAGAACATGTCAGAAAAACAGTGCAGTGAATAAGSAGGGTCATTTAAGCCTCATCTTTAATACGCAGTGTCGTTATTTTTCTCTGGGTAAGATGGGGCCCACAAACCTGAAGGGCTTGGTATAATCTGAAGCAGGTTCAGTCCTGTCAGCTGTTAGTTTAGATTTCAACCTGAGCCTTAAGAAATAAAGAGCATGCAAGTCGTTATAAAATAAATCTCCAAGTGTTTTATGCAAATGGGTAAATCCATCTCTATTTCACATTTTTTTTTCATTTAACTGTTGTCTTTTGATAAACTGTTCAGCAATGAAAGCCTATAAGCTGCTGAGAAGCTTTGAATCTGTTTTCCTGTACCTCTTGGAAGGCACTCAGCATTTCTCAAGGTTAGGCTCAGTGGTAAAATCATCACAGCTGAGATGTGCTTCTAATTTTAGATGTGACACCATCTTTTGTGATACGATGTGACTGCATTTATGGGGAAGGGGTTAGGACAATAAAAGTCTTATCTTTAGCCATGTATTCAATATAAGAGCAACAGAGATGATAAAATCTTGAGGGGGGGCGAATTTTGCTGGATTAGAAGGTTCTCACTCTCACATAAATAAGGAAATAGCAAGTGATCCAAATAAACTTCTGCAATTGAAGTGTTTAAATTTGCTTAGAATAAGGAAACCTGAAATAGTATTTATCAATATTTACCTTATATGGGAAGTGAGGAGGGAGCAAAGAGGCTGATGGTTTGATGCAAGGTTTACAGCTGATGCTTTCCACAATAGCTTTAGCAGAGTATTTGTAGAGCTTATAAAGGACATGTCAGAGCTGCAGGCAATAATATACTGTAGGTGTGACCTAACCTAGTTCATTGCATACCTCTAACATTAGCACACAATGTTTATTTTAAGCTCTTCTTTTAATMTAACCTAGTAATTTCTTTGCTATTTTTTGCTTAATTGGTATAAGGCACCTGTAAACACCAGGGTTGCACATCTTGGTAGAATGATAGACCTCACAGACTTTTGTTATTGTTACTTCTAGAAAGTTTGGTTTATCATCAAAACAGACTGAGTCACTGAGATGAGCTATTTTTAAAATTTCCCTGCTACTGGTATATTTTTTATTCAAGTAGACTAACTTTTTACCATTTGTCACAATGGTTGATRATATTTATCAATATTCAGCAAATAAAGGAGTACTACTGCCAGTCTTGCAGATGCTTGAATGACTCATTTTATGGCCAAGAGGAGACCTGTTTGGTCCTACGTGCATGTAAGCCTAAGCAAGCCTCAAAGCTTCAAGATAATCTCCTATTACTTACATGACATCCTCCACATACACTGTTCTTAAACTAAGCAATGAGGAAAACTTCCAACTCTGAGAACAGACATTTAAAATTAAAAATGTGAAGATTTAGTAAATTTGTCATGCACTAGTAAATAAGATTGTCAAATCAGGAAGGTTATGACTGAAATGTATATGGTCTACAGAGCTTGATGCACATGTAGGGGAAAGAGAAGAACTATGAAAAGGTGGTAGCAGATTCACAGACACTATCCTGGTGATAGTCAAAAGATTTGCTGAATTGGCTTGATGAACAGTGCTAAAATAAGCCATGTTCTTTTGCTTGTCTTGCGCATGTTTTAAACTAGGCATATGAAAGCTGAAGAAATGCTGGGAAGTTGGATGCCTGCACTTTTTAAAAATAGACCTTAAACATATTCACAGAGCTTCAGAGCTTATATGCTTTGCACGCTCATCCCATTTGGAGGTGAACGTTGCTTTTAGGTCTTTGTCCTTCAGTTAGTGTTGAGCTGACACACAACATATATTTTTCCAAACTGCATTTTTTTCCTTGTTTTTCTAGCAGACTTCCAAGCTGTGCAGTAACTATCCCTCTTCTGCAGCTGCCTCCCCATTCCTCCTCTATTGCTATTCAGCAATATTCAGCTCCCTTGATGTTGTGCTGTGGGAGAACAGTGGTTTCTCTCCTGGCATGAAAAGCCTATCTTTGTTTCRTGTTGGCCAAAACTAGAGCTTCATGCTTCTCGTTTTTCCATATGACAAAGGATAAAGCAGACTCTGAAGAGATACTTACAAAAGGTGAATAAGTACATMAGCCTCACAGTAAGTTGTCTGCATTCTGTTATCAGTTTTAAAAGGCGGCATCTTTATGATCATAGCAGAATGATGGTTTTGGGGTGTTCTATGCTGTCTGTTGGTATGACACCAATTTAGAAAGGAAAAACATTGAAGGTGAGGAAGGCTTGTTGAGTAGGTGGCAAAACAGGAAAAGGTCTCTCCCCTTTCATTGGCATGTAGAAGACAATGTTTTCAGGAGGGAGAATACAAAATACAGGCAGCAAGGAAGCTCAGAACATGGCATTAAATGAATTGTGAGTGCCATGACCACTATTATCCTCTCCAAAAAATTGGAAAAACTGGCTTTGACTAAAGTTTTTTTTGAATTTGGGAACTGAAAGGAAGAATTTCAGCAATTGAAAGAAACAATTCTGAAGATTTTCTGTAGACTGAAGAAAGATGAAAGTATGCAAGTACTGTAAGAAAACATGTGGTAAGGAACACTTTTTGAAATGTATTTGATGAAGAATGTTCAGGCTGTGAATGAGAAAATCAAAGGAACTTCAGGGTAACATCTGTATTTAAGGATCAAAGAGTAAGAAACTAAGTTGTGAAATAAAGTGATAAATATAGGCAGAAGAAGATTAAAACAAAAAATTAGTGATCAGAAATCTCTGGGATGATAGGTTGTGAAGAACTTTGTATAAAAATTACACATATATGTGAGAGGAAAAACAGTAAAAGAGATTTATTTAGGCAAGCAAAGAATGGGACATTTGATAAATGTTTGGCATCAATTGTTCTTTGAGAAGTGCTTTCAGTTTGCCTTTTGAGCTCAGCTTGCAGAGATTATGGCAGTTAAAACTTGGTGACATGAGGTCTGAATTAACAAGTTGGGAATAAATACGACTTCTAATGTTTGGGAGGTGCTTYCTTAGCCCATAGCAGGTCAGTGAAGGAGCTCAGTGATGTTTCTCAGAAGCTCTGGAAGAACTGGAAAGTAGCACTGAGGTGGTAGCAAATGAAATAAAAGAGTACAAAGCCATAACCCCTTCATTTGTCTGTGTGTGTGCGTGTGTGTGTGTGTGTGTGTGTGTGTGTTTGGTGGAGCACTTTGTGTTCATAATCACAGCAAAGAGGCCACATCCAAATCATTCTTTTAGCCTGGAAATATCTTCTGTGTATGCATAATCTCTGTTACCTACTCATGGGTAGAAGAAAAGAACGACGTGGTAATATGTCAGTGGTTTCCTGAGCATATTTACTCAGTTCTTTAGACTAGCCTAAGAAGGAGAGTTTGAAGTTAGAGGTGGGGTGAAGAATCACAAGGTATTTCAAACTTCT
>NW_020454161.1:1551169-1580649 GCF_003342845.1 Nothoprocta perdicaria
TTCCACAGATGCTAAAGATCTTTCTTTCTTTCTTTCTTCCTTTCTTCCTTTCTTCCTTTCTTCCTTTCTTCGTTTCTTCCTTTCTTCCTTTCTTCCTTTCTTTCTTAGATTTTATGAAATTAACCATAAAGTTAGTCATAATATCAATACTAAAATGAAAGATGGAGTAAAAGGAGAAGAGCAGGAAAGACAATCATGTATCTCCAATAAATGAAGACATAATAATAGCAAGAATTGAAGGTGTTGGGAAAATAGTCATCAGTTACTCTYGGAAAGCACCATCCTGTTTGGTGGATGTAGTGAAGTCAGAAGAATGGGTAACATTTACAGATACAGACGCCACAACTATACATAGAGTCTTTTTCTGGTCAGTTTTAAAAAATATATCCTATGGAAATATTTATTCCTTCTTGGGACTGAGGTTTCCCTGAATCATGACTAGATTAATATTTAGTACAGGAAAGGCAGTTCATCACTATCAGTCATTGCTGAAACATCCTTATTTCAAAAATAGAAGGAAAACTAACTGACCATGCCAGGTCCATGCTGGAGATGAAGTAGATGGAGCAGATGTATATGATCACAGTTTCAAATGAATAGACCAAAAAGGCCTTCAACTGATCTCATTAATTCTTCAATGTGCCACAGATTCTAAGACTGAAACCTGCATGCTTTTAAGGAGAAAGAAAAAAAAAAAGAATAATTTTGAGATGGCATAGATTAAAAATGACTTTAGCATCCTTCATTCATGAGATTCACTGTTCACCACAGCATCTGCTGCTGAACTGTGTTCTTCTTTGTAAATGGAAATGTTGCTACCCTGTAAACTTGAGAATCAAGAGAGAGGTATAACAATCCTTTTCCTTAAGGATTGTAACTTAGAAAAATTATGGTCAAAGTTGCAATGTTCTTCTTATAGAACAACTTAAAATGGTTTCAAGAGCAAGATAGGTTAAGAAGTGAAAACAAAAAGCTTTTGAAAAATGAAAGAAAACAGGCTCCTTGTGCTTGCTTCTACTTTTTTAAAAAAAGCCAGCAACTCTTGTGGTTTCAGGAAATCACATGTAATTTTATTTCAGTTATAGCTATCTGAAACACAGGTTTTTAAAAGCATTGACAGTCATGGGAAACAGAATCTTGCCAATTCCTTGTGACAAATGCAGTGCACCAGTTCCTAACTGATACTCTGCTAGGGAGACATTTTGGCAAAAATAGTTTGCCCTAAAGAATTCATGTGTTCTCTACTTCCACAGCACTGACTGCCTGAAAGGGCTTGTCCTCTGAATAYTGATGGGAAATATCCTGCCACTCTTATTGCTGTTTTACAGATGGGGGACTGTAACACAGCTAATGTATGTAGTGTCTGATCACTGTGAAATCTGTGATCTTAGGTTTCAACCCAAGAGAACATCCTTTTTTAAAGGATATGTTGAATTTCTAAACATTCTAATAATGTTTAACCATCCCCCTAATAAAGACATTTTTAAGAAATAGTGTTGCATGCTAATTGAAATGTTTCCACAACAGGGAAGTAGAAGTCTATATAAGCAAAATTCAAGTACACACACACACACACAAAAACCCCTCCACTATGGAATAAATGGAATATATATATATATATGTATATATATATGTATATATATTTTTGGTATGTGAATGAAGTGCAAGTTTCCTTCTTGGCTCTGCCAAACTAAGACTGCTGCAGGTCTCATTTTCTGCCAGTGAAGCACAACATTGCTTCAGGTAAAGGGACTAATGTTACCTTGTCAAAAATGGAAACGGATCATCCCTGCTAGTCAGAAATAGATCGTTGGCTCTGCATCCTCATGAGAGGCATGAGACATGCTCAGCCTGGTTTGCTCTGTTCTGTGTGAAATCACGCAATGACGGAGAACTTCTGAAGAGCACAGGGATCCAAGCCTCTTTCAACTCAGACTGAAAATTGTTTTATCTTGCACCCAAAATGAAAATTTGAGAACGGTTTTGCTAACTGGAAAGAAGGGCAATACTCTACTTGAAGTCTGTGTGCGGAGCAGGACAGCACATACTAAGCCCTGCTGTTTAGGCTCTCGTGCAGAAGACAAAAATAACTGTAAATCTTAACAAACAAAGTGGTCAAATTGTATGGATTGTTTATCAGCCTTTCCTATGATGTCAGAGCAGTCCAGGCCGTCCCTTTTTCCTCTCTCTCRCAACACTCTGGTTGCTACTTCTGCCAGCAAAGGAAAATTACAGACCGAGAGAGTTTTATATGTGCACACTGGAAGATGTGGAGGACACTCTGCATTTTAGCAAGACCAGGGAGTTAAGTCAGAGTCTTAAATCAGTCTAAAATAAATTTAATCTGAAATTTTATGAAATGTAAAGGTGAAAGGAGGAGTCTTGTAGAAATTATTTAACCCAATACTCCATTTTCTCCATGGAAATGCATGGACTAGGAAATGCAGAGTTTTTACTGCACCAGAAACTGATTAAAGAATAATGTTCTCATTTTCAAATAAGACCTCAATTATTCATTAAAATAATGGAATTTAGAACTGTGCTATCAAAACTACAAATTGTTGAAAATCTGTGAGTGTTCAAATGCTTTGTGTATGGAGCTCGAACAATTTTTCTTTCCTTAGAGTTCAAAATAGGTCTGCTGTTTACTTTGTGCATATATTTAAATGATGTTGGGTAGTTTGGGCACTCAGTTATGTTGATGATATATATATATATATATATAAATATATATTAGATATATATGTATATATTTTTTCTGTGAGGTATGAATCTCTTCAAGATGAAAGTCYTCTTGAAAGATTGTAAGGCCACTGGCAAATGAGGTTCTGGGATAGGATTACACTGTCACAGGGACTTTGAACTCCAGTCACTGTGTTTACGCCTTCACAAGATACAGAAACCGGTGATGAAAAAGTAKCCTTGCTTTCCTTGCTTGTGCTTTGGAGCTTCCCTTCTCCCCTTCTTCCAGGACAGGACACAGGCACCTCTCAGCATCCCATAGCAAGCCTACGAACTGGAACATCTGCCCTGTGAGGAAAGGCTGAGGGAGCTGGGCCTGTTCAGCCTGGAGAAGAGAAGGCTGAGGGGGGGACCTGATCAGTGTGTATAAATACCTCAAGGGAGGCAGTGAGGAGGAGGCGGCGGCCTCTTTTCAGTGGTAGCCACCCATAGGACTACAGGAAACGGCCACAAACTGAGGYACCAAAAGTTCCACAKGAACTTGGGAAAAATTTCTTGACAATGACRGTGATATAGCCCTGGAAAAGGYGGCCCAGAGAGGTTGTGRAGTCGCCTTCACTGGAGRTCTTTAAAACCCACCTGGATGCCACCCTGTGCCACGTGCTCTAGGTGACCCTGCRTGAGCAGGGGAATTGGACTGGATAATCTCTGAAGGTCCCTTCCAACCTTAAGGATTCTGTGATTCTGTGATTCTATGAAATGATCCTTGGCTCAGGAGACCACATCCTACAAAACTGCCGAGTGCCACAAGAAGAATGTGAGAAGGAAAGCAGTTACCAAGGTCATTGTCAGCTGGTGCCCTCTATGCTAAATAATTTGACATAAATCTAAATGAAAGGCACAGTACTGTAAGAGACTGACTRATGGCAACTGTCATAAGTATTTCTAGCCTGAAAGTCTTTATGGTAGGTAACCCTTGGAGGTATCCTTTTGCTACTACAGCCAGTTACTCAACTTTTTCCCAACCCATCCATTTTCTGYTGGGTCCCAGAATAGCACCTAACCTCTCCGAATTGCTGCAGGTTTTCTGCTGTGTCTGAGAGGACACAAAGCAAGCAAAAGTGAATGTAATGATTTAGGCCCCAAGTCGATAAAATACTTAATCATGGCATGTTTTAAGCAAAAAACTTGTTTATGAACCTTTCAGCTTAATTTTTATGTGTCTGTCAATGTACATTCACTTGAGTATTTTAACTAAATACTTTATCAGCTTTGTGACACTAATACCTGAAAAGGCAGTTTAACTGTTTACATTGTTTATATAAGCATCCCCCCCAACACACACACATATGGCCTCTGGGACATACACATTTCATACACCTGCAAATACTGATCTAAAGGGAAAAATGTGATAAGATAGYTTACAGTAGCATTTTCTTTGAGGCTGGCTAAATAAAACAAGTTCTACTGTTGTACTCCAACTACTATTCTTTAAATGCAAGAACTGTCCCATTTGTGGTCTGAGCATGGAAAAAGACATTTGTATAGAATGGTAAGTAAATTGGTATTGTAAATCATAAGGCTGCTATATTTAGAAGCATTTATATTGGCATTTAAATAAAAAAAAAAAAAAAAAACTTGACCAAACTAAAAATTTCTTCACACTAGTAATTTACTTTTTTTTTTTTTCCCAGATATATTATTATTACAGTGCAACTATTTTTGGTTAGAGTGGTATGCAATTTCATTGTATCCCTCTTTAGACTACATGAAACCAGGCATATAGCTTAGTTACTTTTCTTTATCTTTTGAGACATCGAAAACTTGTTAAAACATTGAAAAACTTTTCGATGTCACTTGTAGTGATAAGGCTAAGGAGAGAGTAGTCAAGTTAGGTGCTCTTTTTTCAGTAAACATCGCCTGTATGTGATACTTACTGCCTGGAACTGTTCAGCTTTTGTCACTGATTACATTTAGCCAAAATTGTCACTTTGCCCGTTCATAGCAGGATTTTGTGGACTGCTGAAACTCTATTTCTATTGCATTAATTTCAGACATGAATAAAAATACTAAAGTTTTATTTCATTGTCAACTGTTGTAACTAGTGGGGAAGGGGCTGGAAATGAAGTGTGATCCCAGCGKATGTGGGCTAGTTCATCTGCCCCTTACTTGATCGATCACTTTCATTGGTCACTTACTTGAGACTTGACTTTTGATAGTTTAGATTCTCTGGCTGCTGGTTGAAAAGTTTTGCTCCTTTATGTCATTGCCAGCTATGCTGCCAGCCTTTTCTCCTGAGTACCATGAGCAGAAAGTGCTTAGATGGCTTTCATAAAGCTGTGTTATTTTTAGAACAGACCCATGGTCACAGGTTTGAATCTGCACTGAGAAGCTTAAGTCTACGTGAAATCGTCTGTCGTGTTTGCTGTGGCACTGGGATTCCAGCATTCGCGGGTTATTTTTTATTAGTTAATTAATTCATCTTTGAACTGCCTTTTCACAAAAACTCTTTGAAGTGATTAGAAGAGTTTTCACCTCTTAGATTTTCTTCTGCAATAAATAAATAAATCCCATTAGAGTGGAGTGATTAGAATGGGAGTTTTGTGTGAACATGGATTCAGCATGTGCTATTCCAAATATCCTGTGCTTTCAATGGAAACTTTCAATTCTTTTCTGAGTTTTTTTAAGCAATTGCACATTACTGTTATATTGGATGCCAACATGTTTGGAATAGGGATGGCTAATTTCTTTATGTTACAGAGTTTTGTTTTTTTGAATGGATTCAGGCCTAGAAAAATTTGGCAGTTTACTGTAAAAAATTTTTTTTATTTTTTTTTTTTTTATGTTTGTCTGTAATACTCCAGTTATGGGTAGCTCAAGAATTACTGTTTTGAGACATCCAGTAATATGAAGTCATCTTGTCTTTTTGTCCTGGCGAGCTTGCGCACTTGCGTCTTGCTACCATCCTGGAGGCAGAGGAGGGAAGTGTGGAAAAGGTGGAAGTTGGAGCTSCAGCTGCCCATATCTGCCTGCTGATGGGCACATGGGCTCCTCTTCCTCTTCAGCTGTTTCACCTCTTCTATTGGGCAGGTGGCCTAGCAAATTGGAAGTTGCTGTAATTGTATTTTGCTACATGAGCTTAAATAATAAATAAAAATTCTCTTTAGGCTGATTCTGGCATTTGGAATACCAGCTGGATATGTCTATTTAAAAGAAATCAGGAAGGAACTTGAACTTGTGCCATAATGGCATATATATTTTGGTAAGATTGTAATATTTGTAACAAAAGGTATTTATTATTATACTCAGTAAAACTTCTCTTATACTGAATAGCAAGATTAAGTTTTTCAAAGGAGTTACTTAGCTTGGGAAAGAAGTTATATTTAGTCAAAATGTACTCTGATTTTTCATGCAAGATTATGAAAGCTTGCTTTCAATGGTATTTTCATTTTCCTGTGTTGCAGTCTTTAGTTTTGTTGTTTCAGCAAGGAAAATGAAGATCATATTTCTTCTCAGGAACTCATTCCACTGAAGTCATGCAAAATAACTGAAGTTTACCCACTGAAATCACAGTTTCATCCTTTTAGCTTTGACTCAAATTCCCTGGCACAGTGAAGGACAACTCCCAAGCCACTGAACTGATTATGTTTTGGTAAACTCTACTCTGCAAATCTGTTTGATGCTTCTTATCAAAATTCAGAAGGAGGAATAAAATCAGATGAAAACTGGATCAGATTCATTGAAATGTTTTGAGAAACAAGAGAGAACCAGAACCAAGCTGAGCTTCTGTCCCTGTCCAGCTAACCAGAAAGATTTCATGTGGGTTTTATAATGTTATTGACTGCTATGAGATGTGACCTTTTGATAGCACAGTAGCAGTCGATTTGTTACTTCTCTTAGAGGCAGGTTTGCCCATTTAAGGTTGGCTCTCCTTGTGTTTGTATGCTCCCGCGTAAAGTAAGCATGAGAGACCTCAGTGCTGAAGGACATGTGGGCAGGCAGTGCAGCAGAAGACTCCCACTGCATGAAAGAAGCTTGGCATCTCATAAAGACTTCTTGGCTCGTGTGCTGAAAAGTGGTCTTCTTAGTGCTTTATGTAAAACATGTTGTTTTTCTTGGCTAAGTGGCAATGGTTTATAGTTGCAGTTCTCTAACTGTAAATTGCTTGATGTTTAACAGAAACTCACACTGACTTCCTCCAAAATTTCACTGGGGAACTGTTGCCCACTTTGAGCAAGATCCAAAAAGTCACTTCTCTCAGTGAATCTAAACCTGAATTTAGAAAGACTCAGACATACTTTTAAGCTCCATTTGACTTATCAGGACAGCTTTGAACAGGAAAGCAAACATTTTACTGTCTTCAGAAAACGTTTTTTCCAAGATGTTTACAATGAAATCCGTTGTGCTACTTTAGTAAGACTTATCAAGGCTTAGAAAAAATGGAAATGTGTTTTGTGTTAAAAATGTCTCTTTTCAGGAGGGTGTGAAAAAATATTTTTTTTAGTTATTAGCATTCCAAAAACTTAATAATTCTTATTAAATCTTAGTACCTTGGAAAATACTCCCATGTTCACTAGGTCTGGCTTATATAAAKTCTAAAACAAAACCTACCTTGAGTTTGCCCCATAGAGGTTTTGGAGCTTTCTTTCCAGAGACAGGGCCTCTAATGGCCTAAAACTCTTTTTATAAATTGCTGCAATGGTTATGACTGATGTTTAAAATATGTACCTCACTTCTGGCTGGAATTTTTCTATTTGATGGATTTTTCTTAAAGCCTTGTTTCTTAAAACAAAGACTACACTACTGGACATCTTGCGCTGTGCATATGCAAACAGTGCCAAGCCACCTCAGAACCTCTTCAATAAATGTCACATCTTGGGCATTTGAGTTTCCAATTTCCAATGKTTTCCCAAAACTTTTTTTATTGTTGTAGCAAGTCTATCCATCTCAATTTGTTTTAGCATTCTTTTTCAAGTATGTACACTAGAACAAGTTACAGTATTCTTAAGAATATTCTCCTTGGAATATGGATATCACCTCAACACTGTTACTCAATATAACCTTGCTTATACATCCAAGGATTTTATTTGCCATTTTGCTCATAGTGTAATACTAGGAGCTCATACTTAGTTGGCTATCATCTGCCGTGATCCTTTGCATAGCCCTTGGTTTTCACAGTGCAGTTCTCCAGACAGCAAACGTGGCCTACATTTCYTGGCTTAAATCCAAAAAAGCACTTAAATATTGTATGCTGGGGATGGTGTTCATCTTGATTCTCCAGCCTTGGGAACATGAATCTATTGTCCAGGAATTCTCAAGGTCCAGCTYGACTGAGGTGGTTTGTGAGGCTACCAGGCATCAGGAAGCCCCGTGCGAATTGCTGCRTGGAGGCAGAGTATCTGCTCAGCATGTAGGCAACAAGCCTGTAATGCCTGGTGTGCACTCTGTGCATTGCAAGCTGTCCTGAGTGATGTGCTCGAGGGTTGGTTCATGTATGCTCGCCTTGGTGGGCCTAGTGCRGCTGGGCCTGTCACCGTCAGTGCACACATGCACAGGCTGCTGTCCAAGAGAGTCAGATGGACCTGGGAAGACCTAGGAAATCTCCTTTTGCAGGTTTTATTTGCGTGATTATACAAGRTCCAAAGTGTATTGCTGGATGGAGGTATCTATTGGTCAATACCTGACATCGTTTTCAGCTACATGGCTTGTTTTGGCTTTATGCAATTTACCTCAGTTTTGCTGCAGCAGATTTAAATTTTAGGTGTGATGTGTGTTGGTAGAATAATTGAATTGTGTACGTTTCCTATCCTAAGTATTCCTTTGTTCTTTCTCTCTTTTTTTTGTTATTTTTTCCAACTGTTTGAGGTCTGTGATTCAGGAAAATACCCYTGAATCAGTTGAGCATATGCTTAACTTTAGCCCTGTGCTGATAATTAAGCACATGGTTTTGATGTGTTGTCCTGAATCTAGGATTTACTTTTTTAGTGGATTTATCTGTGTGAATGGAAAGACATATTCTAAGAGGAGAAAGAAGTGATAACCATGCAGACAACTGAGCTGAATCCAAAAAACCCGTAGCTAATTTACATGAGAAGGATAATAAGCTCCATGCATTGTTATATGAAGAGATGGCAGACACCCGTACATTTATTGAGTGCATTCCTGATTCTCAAAACTTCATGAAGTTTTATTATCCCATTGTTTGTCCCTGAAAAGCTATAGATAAGCCTTTCTGTGCCCCAGAAAATTCTTTTGAGGCTTAAATTAAGCTCGAACATTTTAAAAACACAATTTTGTTCTTACTTGAAAAATGCCCGTCCTTGGAGTTCACAACTTGGGAAAGAAGCAGCAACATGTATTCCTGCACAGGCACCAGCACAGATGTCCTATGCAGAAAACTAATTGGAGACGTTCCTGCAGTCTTTCAATTTTTACTTTTGCAGGGGCTTGGAATAAGGATACTGCCCCTTAGTTCTAAGGGGGAGAAMAAACAAACAAACAAACAAAGCTGCTTGAACTTCTCTTGATTTCGCTCTACTCTCAAACCATCTGCTTCTTTGGGTAATAGTCTTTTGCTGTTCATTAACCCACTTAATCCTCTAGCATAAACTKAAGTAATTTATGCTGGATGTTTGGGTTTCACATGGTACTAATGATATCTAATGAACTGTGATACAGAAACATCTGCTCAATGCAATGGTGCTTTTTTTTTTTTTTTTTCTTTTTTTTTTTGTAATCCTGGAAATTAAGTGTATAAAAAATTAGTTAGGAGCTCTTTAGGTTGCAGAGGTTGTAACTCAGAACTTCAGTACGGAAAAAGGCCAGATTTACTGTTACCCATGCAAAGTTAATATAGCTCCTATTTGTATATGCATTATTTTATGTTGATAAGTGTCATGAATTGACATTTTTCACAGAAAAGAGTACTTATCTAATAAAAAGGAGCTGAAGTAAGGTTGTACAGAACACCTGTAAGTCTGAGATATCCTAATTTGAGTATATGAGTAGAAGCTAGATAACATCTCTTTAATTTAATTTTGTATATAACTTTATATGGGGGAAAAATTACAAAAAGAAAAAAAAGGAGAAGAATTTAAGAATTAATTTTACAAGAAGCTGAAAAAGTTGAAACTACAATAATGAAGTTTTTGCTTCACAATAATAAGAGTGATAAGTGGGATTTGCTGAAAAACAAACAATAATGTTTGTTTAGCAAGGAAAGCAGGAAAAGTACTATTTATTTATAATGTTTCTAAGTTAATAATACTGTAGAAATCTTAACTCTTTTTAATTTTTGACTGCTTAATTTCTTAGCCTTAATATTGCATTAATGTTGTTTCCCAGTTTAATTTCCTAATAGTTACTTGGTTTAACCATTCAGAAGCAAAATGAGAGAAACACATTGTAAAACACACTATAGTGATATCATAGTTCTACTAAAATGCCTTATATTTTCCATCAAGCTGCTGATTGCCTTTAGAGTCACCTCAGCAGTGTTAAATCATTTCAACAGTTTACTCTTAACTGTAGTGTCATTAAAGTTTTCTAAGTTTAGGAAATGTGTTGGAAAGACTGGAATAAAAAACTCATGTTCCTGTATGAAAATGTCACCTTATAACATGCATAGCCTTAAAAATAAAAAACAGATTTACTTCAAGCATGAACTCTTTATCCTTCCCCTGTGAGACTGTAAAGAAGCTCTATAAAACCATGTGATCATACAGTTACAGACTGGGCTGACTCAGCAGAGTGTTTAACTGCATTTAAATTCTATTGAAATCAATAGAATTTAACATGTGCTTAAATACTATGTTGAAAAGGAATGGATTTACACAAGTGCTTTAAAGTTAATCATGTAGCTTTTTTGAAGTAGGCCCATTATACATTGGAGAGAGTGGGAAGAATTCAGACTGTGAAAGCCCTACCTTTGGGGTGACTGACTTAATAAGTAAAATATTTTAATACAGTTTTTATATATAATTTAAAAAATAGCAAACAATGCAGTAGTCATTATAGTCTGTGAATTAGCTAACATAGCATATATTACATGCCTGTAATTTTAAAATACGTACGCCAAAATATAGAACGCTTAAAGCTGAATGTCTGAATGTACTTTCTCGAAAATAGTTTGCTTTTTTTTTCAGTTACTGAGCTATCTGAAGTCAGATCTGTGAATGTTCACTATCTTAAATAAGGTACAGCTACATTTATAAGAACATAAAAACACATATGGATATCTAATACCAAGATCCCACACTTCAAAATTTTATGTGTTATGGCATCTTTTTACTTATTCCTGCAATGTTTCCCTGTAATATGAGACTGATTATTTTGAGATACTGAATCACTAAACAGAGTCACATTCTGGTTGTCTCAAAGGCATAAGAAATTCCACTTTTTTTTTTTTTTTTTTTGGAAAAATACTTTGGTCCATGTTAGAGAAGCTTTCTGTCTCTACTGATGATCCTCCTATCCTCCTTGTACTTTTGTGACACATCTGTGCTGGTACTATACATTTTATACATTTTACACATAAGATAGGATATATTATATTTATTTTCAAGAGGTAGAAGAACCTTTAATTTCTGATTCTTTTCAGTGTTAGTTATTCTCTTCCTAACATGGGTACAGACTGAAGTGCTTCGACATTGGGTCCCAGTGGTCTAAGCAGGTCTCCYAGAGGTAGTGCCAGGATCCCTGTGAATGAGATAGAGAAAGTAACCTTTGAGGGACTGTATTACACTGGGCCATGATCAAATCCTCTTGATTACTGCTTATGAACCTGAGCTAACTCAATGGCACGTGTCATAAGGATGAGTATTACTTCAGATGATCACGATACCAATTTTGTCAGCTGTCATGCCACCCCACTGCCATGATAGGTGTGCTGCTAGTCCTGAGCTGTACCACGTTACACCTTGCTGTGCTGCCCCTGCCTTCAGCTTTGGCCCACCTGGAGTTGGGTTTATCCTGTCTGCAGGCCCTTAATTCTTCCATGGGAAAGGTATCTCCTTCCCCTGAACTTTTGATATGGCAGGACTCTTCTTCCTTACAAAGCAGGGGAAGAAATCAGAGATAACATGTATACATGGTAAATCGGTGAGGGTAGCAGGGGAAGAAAAGGCCAGGTGGCGTCAATATGAACATTCTGTTGGGATTCCTGTTGGGACCTCTGTTGGGATTCCTGTTGGGGAATTCTCATTGCCAGCTGCAGTCTCTGTCTATCTGAAGGGACCGACCAAAACTCTCAGCAGAGTTAGAGGATGTGGCATGTGGAGGAGGAAGAAACTGTTACGAGGAAGGGAGGAGGTTTGAGCCACAGACCTCCAAAATGCCATAGATTGTCCAGAGCACATGGGAATATGACAGAACTTTGGTATTGTGAATCTCTTCTTGGATATCRAAGTGGGAGAAATTAAAAAGCAATACCCTTCGCTACAAGCTGTCACATTAGAAAAGCAGACAGTTCGCTTTTTGGCCAAAAGGCAGAAGAGAGCCTGGAAAGTGCCTGGCCAGCACGCACTGCTCTCATGGCTGGGAAGTGAGGGGCTTTGGTCACTTGTGCAGCAAGATCAGCGGAATGAAATACCATTTCTGACAGTGAAATGAATCTTGCCTTATCTAGGTGTAGGTCTATTAATCAGCAAATAGAACAGGCAACTTTGAAAGAGCGTTATGAAAAATTAACTTGATGTAGCCTGCATGAAGCCTCGCCAAGCCCCCGGGGAGCATGGTGCCTTAGCGTGGCACGCAGGCAAAGGCTGCGATCCTCAGCGCGCATCKCCTCGTAAAGCTGAGGGAGGCGCAGTGCCCACTGCCCGGGGCTTCTAAATATAAACACAAGCCGCTCGGCCCCATCCACATTTTAATAAGTCCACAGAGCAGTGCATGGTATGTGAGCAGGTCTCATTTGCTGGGCCACAACTCGTAACCTACTGCAAGAATTGCACGAAGTTGCTAAAAATGGAAGTGTGGCTCAGAGYGAGCGCGAAACTGGCTCCCGCCTCGCCGTGTCCCTGCACCTCCAGCTGCCCCTGGTCCCCGTGGCTTCAGAGGGCTCCTCGTCCGAGCCAGCTGCGGGTCCTGCCGAGAAGGAGYGGCCAGACCTGCCTGCTTGAGCCAACTGCAGCGTAGCCAGAGAAACGGGGCAACGAAAATAGCACGCCAGGATCTCTGTGCGTGGGCGAGGCAGAAACCACACGATGAGCAAGAGCTCCCAGTATTATTTTAGAACCGACACGGAGGCCTGCGCCTTTTGCTCGTTTTTCACAAAAAAATCCTCCCCTGGGGGGAGGGCAGGGCAGGGCTGGGGGGGCCAGGAAGAGCTGACCACCGGTGGCCGTGAGCGTGGCCGTGGGTCCACTGGCCTCTGTGGGGGGGGGTCTCGGTGTCTGGGCCGGGCGCTGTGCCCTGCTCGCCATGCGCGGGCCGGTGGCGCGGGCAAGGGTTAAGGGTGCTGTGGGGGGATGGCGYGCCTCCGAGACACACACCGGACAGCTGTGTTTGCCGGGGTATTTTTAAGTGCATTAACGCAGGCTCCAATCGCCCGGCCGTGCTTGACCTATTTTTGGCTCAGGCCGGCCATTGTTCTATTTCTGCCGCCGCTGGGCCGCGCGCGGCTGGGGCTTCACATGCAAATGCGGAGCCGGGCGCCGCGGGCCCCAGCGAGCGAGCGAGCGCCGCGGGACGCAGCGCGACGCGGCCGGCCGCCCGTGCCAGCCCGGCCTCCGCGGCCCTGCGCGCCCTGCTCAGCCCCCTTTGGGGCTTTAAGAGGCTCTGCCCACCCCCCCCAGCCTCCCTCGCTCCCCCCTCTTCACCCCGAGAAAGCTTGAAGCACTGAGATATTTCTTCATTTCTTCTTCCACCTGCTGTTGGCTTCCAGCACACAACTGTTCCAACTCAGGGGTGCAGCGTCCACCGGGTCCTTCCCAGGCTGGGGCTGGGCAAAGTGGCTTTTTTTTCCTTTTTTTTTTTTCTCCTTCCCCAATAGCTCTTTAAAGGTTGCTAATCACTGAAGTGTTTTCCCTTGCAACCCTCACTGGAGGAGGTAGGAGCGCGGAGGGTCGCGCCTGCCGCCCCAGCGCGAGCGCCGTGATGAATCTCTCGTGTAGCTGAAGTACAGCCCGGGCGGAATATGCTGCAGACCATTTACGAGAGCGAATCGTGTTTTTCCTCAGATGGGGTTTCTGGACGGGAGCAGCTCTTGGCTCAGCAAAGCATGCACAGCATGATCAGCTCAGGTAAGCGCGCGGCACCGCACACCCCTCTGCCTCCGCGGCGGCGGCTCTCTCAGACAACACAACCTGCCACAACTGAAAAAAAAAAAAAAAAAAGACCCAACAACAACCCAACCCCCAAGCCCCTCCTTTAAAGAACGGAGTTTATTTTTGTGGGCTTTTTTATAAGTTGTTAAGTAATTCTGTCTACGATGTTATTTCAGATATCAGCTGCTGTTTTTGGTTGGGGGGGGGTCTGCTTTTTGCAGTCTGCTGCTTTCTAGCAAGAGGGAAAAGCTCTCAGTGGCAATGCAGTTTGCAATTCCCCTCTTGTTTTATTTGTTTTGTTCCGGGATTGCAAAATGGGGCTTGTGGTACAGGCTTGTGCACGCAGAGTGGCTTCATCAGAGCAGAGCTCTTCAGGAGGCTGCAGTTGGAGCCCATCACAGGCATCTTCGCATGTCATTTTGTAAACAGGATTTGGGCTTTTTCTGAGTTTCCTTTTCTCCAGTTTATGTGCAAAGGGTTTTTTTTTTTTTTTTTTTTTTTTTTTACGTGTTTATATTAATCCTTTCCCGTTTTCCTAATGGTATTGGTTTAAAAAATGTTAAAGTCTGTCTTTAATATGCATGTCTTATTTCCTTACTTTAAAAATATTTGGGAACTTGGCGAAGGTACTCAGATGTAATGACTCATTGAAATGTAAATTGGGTATATTTTTAATGAAAGTATTTCCAAGCTGTTCCGATAAAGCATTGGGCATTTGTACTTGAAGCTGTCTTATATTTTCTAGTTTCTTTGTTAGCTGTGTTTGAGATCAGCATAGGAGGCACTGAGCATGAATAAAGCCTGAACTTCAGTCAATTCAATCAGAATGTCAGTTTAGATGGACAAAAAAAAAAAAAAAAATCTAAATTTGAGATTATGTTTGCCCTTTCTCTCTTAAACTCTGGGGGAACTACAGCTCTGGGTTTTTTTGGTCTCAACGTCTTATCCTTTGAGGCACAACTTTAGCTGCTTTATATGTTTTTTAATCCTAGGGCTCTGACTTTGTTTCTTCTATAGCTGGCTTTAGAGAGGACCTGTACATAGACTACAGTGTCAATAGTGTGCTCTAATCTTCGTTTGCCCCCTTTCCTCCCCTTTTTCTCCTCGAAGTTGGCATTGCTCCCACTTGTTGAGCATGGTTACGTTTGTAGACCGCAGGGCTCATAGAGTATCACCTCTTCTGGTACACCTGTTGAGCCCATGTTTGCTTGCTTGSTTGGTCTGTTTATTTAACTGCTGTAAAGAGCTTACGTTGTGCTTATGTTTGTTTTTTTCTTTCTTGATGACATACACCTGTAGAGCAGAACTGCGGTTTCAGGTGTTAAAATAAATTGTTGTGTCAAATAGCAGTACCTTCCCTGTCAGGAAAGACTTAGATGTGTCTTAACCTTGTGRTTAGTGTTTTCCGGTGTAGAAAGCTACCATTAGCCGAGGCTAATGATTATAGACTGAAGGAAGGAGAGACTGAAAAACTATTACATGCAGCATTGAATAATAAGAATTCCTAAGAGAAAGACTTCCAATTGATAATGTTTAGGAGTGGCAGTTCTCCTCCTCTACTAACAAGGTCCTGGGTTGGTTTGTTTCTTTTTCATTTGGGGTTTTGAGTTTTCTGGGGGGCCCTTCCCCCAAAACTTAGCACTTCCTCTTTTTAGAATAGATTTTGATCACCGAACACATGTTTACAAATGTGAACAACTTAGCTGTAGCTAAGGTAATTGATAAAAGCAGATTTTCTAAAATTTTCTCTATGGTTTTGCAAAACCATCCACAGTGTTGACCTGTTGTTCAAGAGTTACTGCTTTTCTTTGTTTTTCCTAAATAGGTCAGCAGGTGTCCAGTGCATTTTTATTGGTCAGAGAGATATCAGTGACTGCTTTTCCTTCATCTTTTTTTTTTTTTTTTTTTTTAGTAATACATCAAACTACATTTAGCTGTGTGTAAGTGACAATCAGTTTTAGCTCCTGGTTCCCACCAGCTAATCTTACAGTAATTTTCTCAGTTGAAGCACAAGAAATATTGGGAATTTTTGTAAGCTTTTGTAAGCTAATATATCACTGTTTTCCTTCTTTGGAGACAAAGATGTCATAACATTTCGTACTACGTTAGACTCATATAGCATTCTGTAGTACAAAGTAGAATAGAGTTGTGGGGGGGGTTGTTTGTTTGTTTGTTTCTTAAAAATAAAAAATAAAAAATGAGTCAAGATCATTGCCAGGTAAGGGCAATTTAAATGTATATGCACTCTGGAATGCAAAATACCCTTCAGGGTTTCTGTTGGCCTTTGAAACACACAACCAGAAGCAAGTCATTGATGCTGTACTTAGTCTGCAGTATAGTTCACAGCACACAAAAGCACAAGTCTGGTCCTGCTGTCAGGTACCTTCAGCTCTGTTGAGTTCTTGCAGGTCTTGCAGGATCAGGCCTGGTTATTTTGTATGTTTTGTGTCCATCTGTGCTGCGTATTCGGGGAAAAGGAATTTCCCAGGGTATGATGACGCACTGCAGTGTTAGGAGTAGCCTATCTTCATTTACTGACATGTAACTTTTGCCCAGTTTAAGAAGTTGCACATATTTAAGAAGAGAACAGGTCCCTGGACACTTACAACTTGCAGCCTTGATATTGCTGGAGTCCTGAAATAATCACCACGGTTTAAGTTCTCACTTAATGGTTATTTAAGTTTGCCTGTTTCTGCTGCCACAGGGCCACGAGCTGCTGGTGCTTCCCATGCAAATGCGGACCTGGAGGCCCTGAAGAAGGCAGGATCAGTGGCCCCTGCAAATGTACTTGCAAAACAAACTGTCTGAGGAATTTCTGACAATAGCAGGCGCAGGATATATTCCTGTCACGTGAAGCTCTTCTTCTGCAGTTCCCTCAATTACTGCTTTGCCTGTCTGTCTCCATTGCTGCTTGTAAATCACAGTATGAATGAGATGATCTGGATAGCTACCAATCAGAAGTCTAATTATGAATGGAGCAATCCAGATCGGCACCGACTCAAGAAGCTGTGTAATTTACACACACCTACACCTTGCTGCACAGAGCAGCCTCAGCTATCTTGAGGAGGCTGAACTAGATTCTCCCATATGGTACTACTGCTCTAAAATGCAGCAGCAAGTACTATGCGTCTTTATTTTAGAAAATGATGCCGATACATTCTTGTTTGATATCATACTTGTTTTATTTTCAAGATTAAAAAAAAAAAGCCTCTTATTTGGAGGATGGTACTAGATAGTTGTGCTGTTGCTTTAATTTTACCCAAAGCTTTCAGTTGTGCCTGTACTTTACCCAAGCATAAATAACAAACTATAACCTCTTTAATAAAAGTACTTGCTACAGCATAGTCCATGGCAAGAGCAGGTGTCAAAATGTAGCAAATAACTGATGCAGGGCTAAACTCCTCAAAGAGATTTCAGTTGTATGAAGGGGAGGAAACAACCTACCCAGCCTTGGAGGCTGCAGATGTGTGACTTCAAGAAGGAAAGCCAAGATTATTAACTTCGGGTGATTAAATACACTGTGCTGTTTTGCCAAAGGGTGAGATTGCTGTGTTTGCTTCATTCCCCACATTTTGATATATACCCTCCAACTGGCCTTCCAGAATTCCACCTCTTCCAACTTTTCCAACTTCTTTTAAATTCCAGCTTTTACTGGATAAGGCATCTTCTACTTCTGGCCCAAAGCTGTTATTGAAAAATCAGGAGTTTAAGGAGATCTTGCCTTTAAAGCCTTAGTTTGTCACTGATTTGACAGGGGACCTGAGCGAGTTATGTAATCCTACGTATGTCACTTTGCCCCTCTGTAAAATAAAGAAAATAACACTGGTCAGGCTCATAAATCTCTAGGGCAAAAGTCATCTAAAGGGAATATAGTGATTCAGAATGATTAATTTGATTGATTCAGCCTACCTACAGGCTGCAAAATTTGTGCAGTTTCACAAATGCTGCAAGTGAAGGCAGTCACAGTATTCTCTGCATTGATCAAGAAATTCAAGCTATGGCACTTGGATGTAAGTGGCAGAATCTACATGCAGGTTGCTGTACATGGGGCTGCAGGCCCTGTTAGCCATCTTCCTTCAGTAAATACTAAGCTGGTAAAATTTATTTTGTATCTTATATCTACTTTGTGTCTGGATGACCATGTGTACACGTTTGTGTACATATATTTATGTTGCCTTCAGGGCAAGTTCTTGCACCCGTAACTTCGATGTTTTTTCTTTTCCCACTCCCCTTTTTCTTGTCCTGGCCATACAAAACTTTCACCTATTCAACTGTTTCTGTGGAGAGACTGCAGAAAGCAAAATTTGGGTCTCTGATATTCATAAAAAACTTGAATTATTTACTTATTGGAATTAGATAACGCACAACTTCATACAGACAGAAAAAAATATCTGTATGTTACCTCTAGCAATACCTCTATTATACATCTTGGTTTGCTGTACTCAGAGGCATGTGGTTTCAACCAGAGGCTTTCTTCATGTAGACCTGCGTGCAGAGTCCATTTAGTCCATGAAGATTTGTGTGGGATACGAGGAATGCCTGTTCCTATTGCCAGGACTTTAATCAGGCTTCTATTTCTACATCGAGTTCACGGCCCCTGGCTTTTGTGCAGCCTTCACAGAGATAACAAAAGCTGTGAGAAAGCAGAACATTCAGCTAGAGAGCCTGCAAACACTTGTGTCTCCTCATGTGTATATGTACATATAAATGCCATATATATATGAATTTCAGGTTTTGGTGGTAGATGATGGGGAAGGTTTCAGGTGTCATTGCAATTTTTTACAGCAACTATTATTTTATTTTTATACAGCAGATTTGATGCAAAACATTCATGGGGGAGAGTAACTGACAGATACTATTGTGAAAAACATGAACATCTAAAATCCCCTGCTCCGTGGATCTCTTTAACAGGCTGAGTCCTCTGGGTCAGTTATTCTTAGCCTAGTTATTTTCATCTTATGGCATTACAGGTCTAAGATTAGCCTGTTAGGCGTTATCATGCCATCTGAGTTACCTCCTAATATAACTGTACACCGGAATGATTATTTATAGACAGAGCATTCTGTCATTTTTGTGTTATTTCTGGTAGTTTAAATAAAGAAGAGCAACATTCAAGAAAAACCACAGATTCCTTCCTGCTGCCAAAACAACATGATAACTGCCTGCTAAGGGGCGACGATACTGCTGAAAACGTGCGCCTGCTGCAGATGCAGCATCCTCTTTATCTCCTCCACTGCTGCTAAAAAGAGGAGCCTTTTAGGGTACCCCTCCCATCTCTGGGGGAGGGAGCGGGGTGCCAAAGTGATGCCCCTCACCAGGGAGAACCGGGGATCCAGGCTGCTCCAGAGAACAAGGATATCCACGGTCTATTTATAGGGGCTGGCTCTGTGAGGCTCTGTGTTCAGTGTGAACGTGTCACACACGCCCGCAGCTCCTCGGCATGGACCCTTCCAGCTTCATTACGGGAAAACCGTGTCTTCGATTCAATCACCCTGCTAAATGCATCGTGCAGAYGTTGCAGGAGGGCGCCGCAAATTGACACGTTTTGAGCAAACTGTTCTTTATGCTGCTTTGCAAACATTTCTGCTTACAAGGAAAACTCGGATTCCTGAAGCAGAGCTGCCACTCACAATGCAGGCAGGCTTATTGCGCCCTGAGGAAGTTCACTGGCATCCTTGTGCCTGTAACTAGGAGCAAGGTTTTAGTGACTGCTTGATGAAGAGCAACAAGAATAATTAAGCAGGAGATTTTCCGCTATGTGTTGCTGCAGCCTCTGAATGTAATTGTTATTCTGGAGGGACTCAGGAATTGCTACTCATTTATAAAACGGTAAAATACTGGTGATTATCATAATCTTTATTTTTTACTTTTTTTTTTCCTTCTTCCTCCACCAAATAAATGGCTGGTTTCTACCTCTGCRCATATTCTGGATGCAATCAAGGGGCAGTTCATTTATTCTACCCCAAAACGTTACTCATGTAAAAAGGCTTGCAAAATCAGCAGAAGACTTTATATGGTTGAATAAGTAAGTACTACTGTGAAATTCTCCCATTATCGGGCAAGCAGACCTTTCCTTTATGTGAGGTTTGCCTGTCTAACATTGCTGTAAAGGTACCTTGGCATTTACGATAATCTGAGCAGAGCCAACACATCCGTTCCATGTGTTCGGGGTCTCCTGGCTGTAAACTCCTCCTTGCTTCACACAAACATGCCAAGAGCTCCAGGAATTCAGGCCCTTTTTKGATGCCTATGTTAGAAATGCAGGATGGCTTGTTCTGATGATAACGCATTCCTTCAGATAATGAAACTGAGTATCAGCAAGAGGAGACAAGAACACAGTGAATCCTTCTGAAATGCCTGTGTTATAAACCATGCTTTTCCAATCAAGGATGATTATTCTCTCTCATGATCCATGTGGCTGAAGAATGTGAACCACAGGCAGGAATAACAGCTATTCCGTTTCTTCTCTGTAGGCAGGAATGGAAGGATGAGAAAGCTTAATGTTAATTTAATAATTTCCCCCAATTGTTCTGTTCTTAATCCAAGTTTCCTTTTCTTTCTCAGTGCCCAAGGCCAGCACCTTGCTGGAGTCCAGCAGTAATAAGAGAGCGAGCAGGGAACACAGACTGTTAGGTCCAAATCTTATATAAAAGCTCCCTTTGGTCTTTGCTGCCCCTGGGTAACTGCTTTAACTCAGTTAGTGATGGCCTTTTATTTAGCTTGTTTAGCTGTTCCCAACACTCTTTCCTGAAGAAGAAAAAAAAATCTCCTTTTTAGGAGCAAATCTCCTTTTTAGCTAGATATATGATGTTTAAGTACTAGATGTAGAAGTGATTTAGATACCTCCAAGTCCTGATCCTAAAAATCCCTGCTCAGCAGCTGATGAAATCTAGTGGGACCTCAATTCAGGAGCACACTTTACCTTGGAACTGAACTAGATGCTCACCAGCCTGCCCTGTGGATACGCTCAAAACTGCCCCASTCTCAAAGGGCAGATAAACCACTATGGGATTGATTCCAAATAAATAAATAAATTTCCCTTTCCTTTAAGAATTGATAAAGGAAGGACGGAATTCCTTAAGAAATAATGTCTCACTTGCATTTCTTCAAAGTAATATGAGGTGAGGTACTGGCAGTATGGAAAGTAGTTTCAGGAAAATATTAGAGAATTTTATAAATGGAGTAGTAAAAGTGGAAGAAGGGCAATGCAAGCACTTCCCATGTTAAAATGCTGCTTGTGAGGGAGGCTGGGGAAAGAACTGAAGATGCAAATGAATTATGTAGGAGGTGGAAACTAGCAGCAATTGAAGTACACATGCTAGCTATCAGTGAAGGCAAGTGAAAGCTTCGCGGGAAAATTCTGAAAACAATCGAAATGAGAAACCTCAAAAAAAAAAAAAAAAAAAAAAAAAAAAAAAAAAAAAAAAAAAAAAAACTGACAAATCTTTGGAGTTTGTCCATAGTATTTTAGAATCAGCAAAAGTTGTTAAATCACCTTAGGGCTGCTTTGCTCTTGTGAGGAGCCACACGGTGAGCTCATACTCAGGAATTTACCCCCTCCCTCCCATGCAGACTGTTTTTCTGTGTTTTACATGAGCGGATGGATAATGTGACTGGGAGAGGCAGAGGGACCGTGAGCCCATTTATGCACATGCTAGAAACTGTGCTGCACCTCCCCACCCCTGCCTTCCTACAAACCTCTCCAGGGCTTTTACCATGAATTAGGCTGCGCTGCCACCTGCACCATCCCTAGATTGCCCTTGCTTTTTTTTTTTTCTAGACAGTTTTCTAAGCTTTTTGCTTCTCTTCTGCCTTCTCTGCTTATTTTCTCTGTTTTGGTTTTGTTTTGTTTTTCACCCTCTCTGGTGCCAAAGCAGACAGGGTGATAATGGGGCAGCTGGAAAACTTTAGAGGGACAGAAAGGAAATCACAAATGGCACCAACAAAGAGCTTTAGGCAAGGAAATAAACAGGAATGCTAATGTAGCTAAATAAAGTAAGAGTGATGCTACGGATGAATAAGGATAGTAATACTGATATAGCTATTTTGTGCAAAAAATGAACTGTTAGAAATGAGTAATTCTTTCTAAATAAGAAGTGCCCCTAGGCTAAAATTCTCAAGTATCATCTCAGAGAGAATAAATGTCTTTATGCTGACATACATACACAATTACAGAAGATGTATATGAATATGCATCACACCAGATATTGCCCCTTTCTCCCTCATTGCCTGGGCACACTTCAGATTTAACAACCGTACTATAACGTGTCAGAAGTCTGAGCAGCTCGGAGGGTCCAGATTTGGTTTAGATAGGCTTGGACGCTCGCTGATTTTCCTCGTCCTGCAGAATTTGTAGCACACACAAGACCCATCCCACAGACTTCCTCTCTCTGTGCCGTTCTTCATCTGCAGATCCCGAGGGGCCTGGGGCAGTGCACACCTATTCCTGAAGGCTTCAGGAAGTCCTTCCTAAAGAGCCACTTTTTGTCCCTCCAGGGAACACTAATACTAGGGTAGTGACTAGGAGCTTCAGATGCTACTAATTAGCTACCAATAGACCAATAGCATCATGATATAGACATCAGAAAACCAGTCTTTATTACTTTTCTCATTTCTCTATTCCTGACCATTGACTCCTCCGCTCTCCCTTCTACAGGGACAGATACTCATGCGTCCGCTTGGACCTGATGGGGTGAACAGCCAGCCCAGACTAAAGCCTAACCTGATATTTACTGTACAGCTGCTTGTTCCAGTATGAGGAAGGAAAAGCAGAATATTTTCCTTCACTGTGCTGCAGCTTATACTGGTTTCAAATATATGTAAAACTGCTGCTTGAGAGATCTTCAGTGCATCAGGAATTATCCCCTCACAGCTTTTAAAGGACAGAACCTGAAATTTAACGCCCAGTTAACACCGGGTTAAATTCCATTTAACTGCACAGCAATTTTTCATTAAGTAGAATTTATGCTACTACTGTCCCAATGAAGCTGTCAGTTATTGCCTGTTATTTTCTATAGGATGTTGGCATGAAGGGGGAAGGCCCTACAAGTCTACACTGTTTAGCTTTTGGGGGGCAATATAAAACAGTATCTGTCAAAGCAACCTGCAGTAAATGTGAGTACGCTGCTATACTGCCCTCCCAAACCATGAGAGCCCTGATGAGGTGCCATGTATGCAGTCTGCTCCAGGAAAGTCTCCATGGCTCTTGCATGCAAATTTTCCTCCGTCTTTTTTTCTTTTATAAGTCATCTCTTTGTGGAGAAAATGTTTTGCTTCATATTCTTCTTCTACAGTAATCCCCTCTATTCTCCTTTATTTTTGTAACCGAAGAACGCTCCCACATGCCCTTAGCCTTTCTAGATAATCTGGAAATCAATAGAATTCAAGTTACAGGAGTGAAATTTTCCTTCATTTAGTGCTGCTGCTTAGTTTCCATTTACAAAAGCATTCGATTCCAGTACCTCAGTAAACTAAACCCAAAAGCTAAGTGATGCTGGCAAGCTAGCAGACAGGTCAAAAGGATCTTAAATTGTTCCAGTTGTTGCCGCTCATTTTTAAGGGATTGCAGTCTCAGTGTTAACGCATATAACTTGATAAATTGAGGTATATTCAGTAAGTGCACTTTTTTTCTTTTTTCTTTTTTTTTTTTTTTTTCCTATATCAGAACTCCTTAAAATGCTTGTGCTCTCACAGTAAGAGAGGATACAGGATCTGGATCCAGCATTTTTGTTTTGTTTTGTTTTTGTCATTGCTGGTCTATTGCTATGAAAGTCTGTACTTCTGAACTGGGGACAGCCTCGAATCACAAGTGGCATAAAACGTAAAACCAAAAACACTGATTCTAAACATTTATGTAGGAAATAACATTTYCTCCAGCCATCATATACTTGTCTTTAGAACTAATTGCACAAAATGTCAGTTAGAAAAGAGGAAAAATTTCCACTATTTGATAACATTTTCAGATATTTGAATAGAAGGCCTACCCGGAAGCCAGTAGCTACTTTTTGCAAATGAGAAAGACTGTATAGATCATCTGTTTAATGTTTCTTCTCTAAATCGAGCTTCCCCTTACTTGCACTCCCCGGAAGGCCCATAGATATGTCAATAATTCTCATTTATAATACGCTCACATTATTTTCCTCTTCCAATATAGACAGACAAATGCTACAGTGGATATAAATAATGTGTTCCATTTTAGGACTGTAGGAAGAAAGCATGGCAGTTAAATGGAAATCAGCCTCTTTCTTCTTATGGAAGGAAGTCTTTCCAAGCTCTTAATCATCTTAAATCCAATTAGCCTTTTCCTGTTTCTCACATGGTTCCCTTTGAGATAGGATAATCAGAATGAAATATTCCTGATGACAAAGCCGCGCTGATGAATACGAAAACATGCTTTTATCCTGCGTTTTGTACTTCCTGTTCTCCTCTTTGAATCCGGCTGTACATGGACCACATGTTGTCACCGTGCTGACTGCAATGACAGCCATCTGTTTTTAAGGTTATATCGAGGGTAATAAAGCCTGAGAAAGCTTTGCTTCCACTCATTCCTCCCAATAGAAATTACCTTGCTTCTATCAGGACCAAATGAAATCTTCTGTTTCACCACTGCAAAGCTCTGTGGGGATCCCTGGTATTCCTCTATGCCTTCCATGAAATATCCTAAAGAGATTTGTTCCCTCTGTAGTTTCAACCCAATCGATCTTCTTTCCATTATTCCAGACCTATATTAAACCTGTAGCTTCAGTGCACTATCAACTTTCTTTAAGTTCAAGAGGAATATTTATTTCCTTTCTGCTTTTTATCTTTAAAACTGTTTCTGATCAGTTGATGGAGCTCTTGTAACTTCATGCACAACTCCAAGAAGTGTAGGGGACACAAGGTCTTCTGAGACACCTTGAGAAGGGTTTTCGGAAAGTCCACGTACAGCCCGTGGAACAGATCCCTAACTGGGACAAGGGGTCACAGGAGGGGCCCTCCTGAATTCCAGGCCCTTTTTGGTCACCATTTTCTTAAGCCTTGGAAAGAATTTCTTRCGCCTTCGCGTTTCAAAGTTTGCACACAGTTAAAATTCAAAGCTCATAACTGCAAAGCTATAGAGTTTCCATCAAACTTGATTTGTTCTGTAAATGTCAATAAGATTAAAGCAAGTCACATTTAAACAAAAATTGGCTCAGCTGTTGTTGTTAACAGAGGATATAATTTCTGAAAGAACATATGGGGAAAGAATCTCTTTCTCCCTTCTTTTTAAATTACATACATGACTGTTATTTGGCTAAAATAATTTTTGCTAAATCTCTTGTAAGATTAATCTGCAAAATCTCAGACAAAATGAGAATTTTTAAATCTAAGACCTATCGTAAAGAATGAAAGCAACTGCAGCAGCTCATGCATTTCAGCCTTGACTAGAGTGATCACAACTACAGTGGTTTCAAAAGMTCATATTTAAAAAGAACAAAGTACTTATGCTTAACATTCATTTGCAATACTACGTATAGTTCTGATCCAATGAGTTTAAAATGAAATTACAAAGATTACAAATGTGATACAAATGCTGCAGGATAAAACATATAAAGAGGGATCAAGGGAGCTRTATTTATAGCCTATAACAGACAGAACTCAAGGGACATGGGACAAGGGACTGGCTATAAATAACTTCAAGGTAACAATGTAAATGAAGGAAGGGAATTATTTGTTCTCAAAAGATGGTAAGACACGAGATAATAGCCTGAAGCAAAGAAAAGTTAAGTTTAGTTTGGATCTTAGAACTTTTTTTTCTAGCAGGAAGAGTTGTTGAGAACAGAGACAAATAACTCTGGTTGGAAGGTGAATTCTACCAAAAGCACCAGCTACAGCTTTTTGGCTGCTTATTAAAATGGAGTCCRATTAAATGCAGTTGTGTTATAAAATTCACAGGGCAGGACTGCCATAAACGTATTCTTTGTTCATCTTACCTGTGATACTTTCTAATGTTTGTGTTTCATGATACATATTTGTTTACTAGGAAAATTATACCGAGAGAATTCTCCTTCTAAGATTATTGTACAGTTTTGTTCAGATTAAGGGTAAAGACATAGTTAGTCACTTATATTAATCACTCAGTTTAAAATGCCATTTACTTGCAGGTTAATGTTAAGCAGGTAGTTCTGCTGTCCTTCCTTGTCTAACGTGTGATTCAATAGCAGTGATCGTTTTCTAGATATTCAATTTAGGCTTTAATTCTTAAAAGCAGTATATGTCATAAGTATTGTGTGGGTTAATATTGACCAGATCAGGTAGAAGTGTTTGGTGTGTGCTGCCTTAAGAAATGTATGGGTATGTAAAGCARGAGGAGACCAACCTTCCCACTTCCTTCTCAGCTKTTTTACCTCATTGAACTGTTACTGCGCTCAGACCACTCAGGTGCTGTTAAATGGGGGAGGGTCTGCAYTTGAATTAGAAAAATCACCTTTTCTTTGAGATTTCTAACTGGTAATGGGTTGTATCTACTGAACAGTAGATCAAAGCTTGAATCTTTTAGGCATTTGCACCATGCTTAGTTAATACATTATCTCTTTTCCCTGCCTTTTCTTCTGTACCTCTTAGTATCATTTCGTATCTTAGTATCAAGATGAATATCTTTCTTAAATCTCTGTTTTAATAAAATACTTGATAGGATTATTTCATGGGGGCGATGGAAGAAAAAGGAATGCTGTGTGACAGAGGGCAGCAGCGGTAGGTATTTCATTTTATATTTGGCACTTCTTTTCCTCACCCCTGCTTGGCTGCACTCTCAAAACTAGTTTTCTTCTTCAGTCAGACGGCACCACTGGATGACCATCTGCTCACTCCGTGGCCATCCTTAACAATCAGGAATGCCCCACGGGGCGGGCGTCTGGCAGTGCGGTGCCTTTAGATAGCTTGGGTACCTCTGGTCCTCCTCAAGCAGAGGTCACTTAGAAATGTCTAAGTTTTAGGGCTTCCCATGTTCTGTTCCTCTGGCACCTGCACATCTGTCTTCTTCTGGGCTGAGAAGGTTGTATCTCACATACCACAAAAGGCTGTTGCTTTTGCAGGTGATCCAGCAGAGCTTATTGATGCCTATTTTAGGACTTCCCTGACTTGCATTGCTTTACAGTGACAGAAAAGCTCAAGGGTGCTGAACACTGCAGTAAGGTAGTGGTCCCTTCACCTAAAAACACACCCTTCTCRTGACTGGAAAAAGGTGAATCTGTTTGTTATCTGTTTTAGATTCCATTGACCTGAAGGATGTTAAATATTTGTAAGATTTTAAGACTTGTTTAGTTTTAAGGCCCCTGTGCATTTGGAGAAAAAAAAAAAAAAAAAAAAAGCCATAGAATCAACTATTGGAATAGTATGGAAATCAGAAGTTAGTTGATTTAAACAAAAAGCTGATAATTTCCTGAAAATGTTAAGATGGCACTTTCACCTTTGATGTGACTTTTTTGATGAAAGAGTAAACAAATATCTACAGCTCATCAACTTTCCAACATGTGAAAATAGCAGTAAGATGAGAAGCCGATGATTTGGCGTGTATCATGGCACATTTCAGTGTTTAATGTTTGTTATATTTTGAGTGAGCTGTCCATAAATATTTTCATACATTTTTCTGCCAAGAGGCATCTGTCTTATACTGTAAAAGTCCTTATCACTTTGTTTACTCATTTCACCTTCTTGACTGACAGTATCCTTGTCTCACTGACCTTYTCCAAAGTTAAAAAAGAATAAGTCATTTTTTTTTTAATTGTTATTTTTACTGGCATTTTCCCCTTGCATTCTTTTTCAATTTATGCAGAGCTATGGATTTAATCATAACACCCTTGGAATGCCTGGATTATGCTTTGATGTTATGAAATCTGTCATCATGAGAAGGAAGAAAATCACTGAACAAAAAAACCTTCAAGACTTTAAAAAATAATTTATAATTTAAAAAATGTGACTTAAGTCTTGCTTTTTTTTCCCTATATAAGCAAAGTTTAGAATTCACTCAAAGTACTTGTATAATTGATTATTAAAAAATAGAAACAGTTCTTAGTTATATTGGTATTAGTAGCTTTTGGCTTTCTTGTAGACTTCCTTAAGACATATTTGCTTGATTGATAAAATGTATAGAAGAACTCTCCGACCATTAGCAGGGTGCTGGTTCCAGTCCACTTTATTTTGTGTTGGTGTCTTTCCTGAGTAACGAGGAATGTTGATCAGTTTTTCACACTGATAGATATCCTGCTTTTCCAAAACAATCTAAAAAGACATAGCTGTTCCAAAATTCATGATCATAATTGATGTTTGATGGCTGCTGGTAAAGTTTGGGATTAAACTGCTTTCTTAATTTAACCACCTGCCTTTCAAAAAAAAAAAAAAAAAAAAACTTTCTGATTTAAAGTTTTGCTTTGTGCTTAAAAGCCAAAAGCAAATATGTGTGAAGGTCTGCACACTTTTACTAACTTAAAAAAAAGAAGGAAGATACAAAGTGAGGTATTCTTATTGCTATAGAAAGAACAAAAATCACACGTTGATGCACTTCAGTCTTGCAGAAAATATCTTATCCCCAGCACGGAGGCCTCAAGGCTGCTGTGCACAGATGAGCCTCGAGCCTGTGCAAAACTACATATTTTGGCACATTTATTTTATCTCTGTCTATATTGTAGTCACTGCTTCCTGAGAAATAAGATAATTATATTGGCAGTTACTTTGCCACAAGTAAGCAGGAAATCAAATGAAAGCCATCGTACCTGGTTACTACTGCCCAGTGGTTGTGCCACTGGTAAGAATACAGAGGTCTTTTTGGCATAAGTGCCATAGGTTATTCAGGGTTCCAAGCCTGGAAATTAGTTCTTGAGAAATCAAGTTGTGAATAAAATAACGTGCTAGGCATGTTTAGTACCATATGGACTTTCTCCTGCGAGCTGCTGCCTACTCCAGTTCTGATCCAAGAAGACAAGCACAGTATGCTTGAAGTTTGAAGACCCATGTATTCTTCATCAGTCTGAAATGGTATCTTTTATAYCTTGTACCGTTTATACCTTAACCTCCTTCCATAAGTCTATTATTGTAACATGTCTTCTGTTGACAATCATGAAAAAGTCACATGTATTTAATGAGTCACATGTGTTTAAAGAGTTAAGTAAACTTGAAAGACTCGATAATTGTTTTGTAATATTTGTTTCTTCAAAATAATTACTATTGTAAARTGATAAAGTCAGATACTTTCCTCTGTCAGAGCAGAATGTGAAAAGCTCTCTGACTTGTCATACTTGAAAAGTTTGTGTGGGGGTAAGTTTTCAAGACTTCAAGATATTAACTGTGTTTTCAGTGTTTYCTGTTGAGTTCAGTACGGTTCAGATCAAACATGAAAGTTACTGCTTGCCTTGAACAGACACAGAAGTCCAAGAACTGACTTCCTTAAAGGAAAACCTTTCTGGCTTGATCTCAGTTGAAACTCCTAGTGGGAAAGCTTTTATAATAAGATCTGATATAAATGTACTGAGCTCTTCAGAAACTATTGAAGAGATGATGTTTGTTGTAGGGTTTTTTTTT
>NW_020454161.1:1580667-1589055 GCF_003342845.1 Nothoprocta perdicaria
AAAGACTTTACAGCAAAACATTTTCTGGAGGTACTGTGTAGAAATCTACCTTGTAGGAGTAGCAATATATGTAAAATTTGCAATATTAATACGATTCATTTATTCATAATAATAAATCAGTAAGGGCTTTTTCCAGTGTGTCACTGATATAGATAGAAGTTTGTCTTCATAAGATGATTACAGCCATTGGAAGTGCTATTTTAAAAATACTTTCCTTAAATCAGAAACAAATATTCAGAGGGAATACCTCTGAATGAATTTATGGTTTCATCTGTACAACGAAGTACAGAGGCCTAAAATTGGGTAGAATATAACTATGAGTTACCTGGAATTGCATTACCTGAGCTTTTCAGCTGCCGAGGGAGAATCTTTTTAGGATATCAATGGATATCAAAGGATATCAATGTGGAAAGATTATTAAGTCGCATAATTTACATCTGTTTCCCATTGYTTTTAACTACCTGTTAACATGAAAGAACCAGTAAGTCTTTTCTTTCATCCTCAGTGACTATTTCATTATTACAGGTCAGTATAGGTGTGCTGTTTTTTCTTATGAATTAAAGACACATTTATGCCAGATTAGAATAAAATATTCCTTGTAGCAGTGGTAAAAATGTTAAGGTTTACTTGTAAGCAAAAATKTCTTTAAGATTGTCAGAATAGTGTGATGTGATATTAAATTCTATGATTTTGAAGGTAATGACACTAAATATTTGTGAGCTATATGAAGATGCCATTTTGCTCCTTGTGGCTGGTTTCTATTTCATTATTTTTAAAGGAACGTTTCAGACTTTTTTTTTTTTGAGAATGGAGCTAGACAAAAATAAACTATTTTGTCCTMAAAAAGTTTTCTCTTTCTTAAGAGAAATTCTAGTGGTTTCTAAGCTTTAGGTCTGGAACTTGATCTCTGCTTTAGGTCAAGAACTTGGCTGAAAGGCAGCTTACTTTTTTTCTTACAGGACGTCTCTGCCTTATGCTATTTCATCCAGAGGAGACAAAAGATGAAAACCTCTTTGTTCCATATCTAGCTACGGCAGTTGTCAAGTTCACCCCACTTGTATTTTATCCAGCCCGCAAAATGTATTAATTTCCTCATGGGATCACCTTATACCAGTTTCCCTTAGATTAACCTACTAACATAACACTTCCTGTGAAATGAGGCATATAGTTGTTGCTATGTTGTGGATGGGAAGCAAAGTATAACACATTTAAAATATTTTGAACAAATATTCATGAACATTTTGAACAAATATTCATGAACAAATATTCGTTTTGAACAAATATGAACAAATATTCATTAATTTGGGGTAAGGACATCAGACAGGCATAGATTTGAAGGTGTAGCCTGCTTCCTTTACAAGAATTGTATAATTATTTAAGATTTTGTTATCTGAGGGCTTAACTTTGCAATCCTAGTAGCATTCTATTAACAGAGTCATGTAATACTTTAAAAAAAAAAAAAGTTTAATTGGTTTTTAAAAGATAATATTGCCTCACAATAATTTTGTGAGGCAAAAAATGATTTGTCTGTCTTTACTCAGGGTGAAGGGAGCTTCACTAAAGGCAAAGAATAATTAACTGAACCTTTTGCTGTGCTTGATGAGAACATTATATATGGTTCCTAAGAGTCATAAAGTTTTCTTCCAAATGTGTCGTTGATTTGGATCCTCCTGAAGCCTRTTTAGAGAATTATGAGAAGTGACTGACTGACATTTCTATGAAATGTCATCAATTCTTGTTAAACTATCTCTACTATCTTTAGTGGGTTTTTTTTTATATTTTTTTTATAATCTGCAACAGGCAAGACATTACTTAGCTGACTTACAGTTCTGATTTCAGAGACATACTGAAAACATTTTTTCCCCTTTTTTATTTTTTTTTATTTTTTTATTAATTAGTTTGTTTCCAGGTATTTTAGATTAACTTTAGATATATTACTAAAATTCCTTCACTGTTGTATCCTTAGTTAGCTCATGATAACGATAAAAATACCTAAAAAAAACCGTAAAATATTATTAAGATTGTAAAATTGGAGTTTGAGCACATGTTAGAACTAAGCCACTTGTGCAGGTAGTTATAAAGCACACAGACACTCTAGGGAACACGCAGCTATTACATATGAGGAAGGAAAGCATCTACAATGACATCCACTGTTTGGGGATATTACTTTGCACGTTGGTTCCAGTAAATTTCAAGATGTTTAAAGGCAATTTCAAAGGCTTATTTCAGAGCTATTACCTCAGCTTTCCTTTCCAGTGTTTTAAGGGTGACCAAAACATCAGTGAGTGTTTCTGCAAGAACCCTGCAAATGGCAGAATTCCAGTTTCTTGGTGACTTCTTAAGTTTGTGCAGGAAAGACAGCAACTCCAGCGTAAGATCTTGACTCCTCAACAGAGCCAAAATAAATAGGTAAAAGTGAAGCAGGATGGATAAGGGAAGGAGAAAAGGAGGAGGAGGAAGCTGCAGTCTTCTGGGATCAAATGGCAAATCCTTGATAGGTCTGTTATCAGGCAACCTGAGAAATAGTGATCCATTAGAGGCATCAGTGCAGTATAGGATTTTTTTAGCAGTAATAGCATTGTAAAGAGGACAAGTAGATTTTTTTGTGGCTCTCTACTCAGAATCCCTATTCTGGAAATTAGGCTCTCTTTAGGACTTCCTCTTGCAGTGTGCAGTCACTTTTCCAGATCCAGTTTCCAGTGAGGGAGGGCAGAGGGAATGAGGAAGCTTCACCACTCCTCGGAAACCCGCTGAGCTGACATCTCAGTGTGCATCCTTTCCTGAGCTTGGCTTTCTTGCAGCCAGAACACTGTGAATATTCAGTCTGGCATGTATAACTGCTAATGTATTGAGGAGGGGTAAGGAAATGATGAGATGCATCCTGATGTCGCTTAGTTGTAGCCTTTGGAATAGTGCTGCTGTGGCTCCTTTCTGTTTACAAAGCAGAACTGACCAGTTTTTCAGTAGCTTCTCATGGACCTTCAGTTATTATCTTCTCTTGCAGAGCACTAAAGCTTTGGGCTTGTATCTGGGGATAACCACTTGAAGGGTCTGAGTCAATGAAAACTCAATGAGATGTTTGTTGCTGTTTGCTGATGCTCACATCAGGGGGAGAGGACTGCATTTGTTCCGTGGTAGCTGTAGTCACTATTCACAGTTGCTTTGCTTTCTGAGCCATGTAGTGAAGTCACTAGATTAAATTCAGTCCTCTAAATTTTCTACTTACTTGTGTACTGAAAGTAAACCCTCTGATTAACCAAATACATCATTTAGTGATCTGTGAAAGATCTTTCTTTGGCATGATCATTCTTAAAATATTTGCATTGACATCAGAATTCCTATAATAGAKATGACTTAAGAATGGAAATTCAGATAACAAAAACGTGGAATCAATACAGTATGTAAGTCTACAGTCTAACTTAAGCCCACAAATAGCAATTTTGCAGTCCAYGAAGTGCCTCTCTGACCCTTGTACTGACATTTGAAGGGTGTCTCATACTCTTATGTATGTTTTCTCTGTTTGTGATGAATGATATGGCTTTAGAGCAAAGCTAYTGTCATGATTTAGATCAGTTCTGTAAGCTGTGTTTGGGATCAGTTTCAATTTGGGAAATATATCTATACCCGGTTTCATTAGAATTTTTAATTTTTTAAAAAATGTTACTGATTTTTGTAGTGTTAAAGACAGCATTTCATATGTGAACCCCAATTCAAATTAATTATGTGAATTACAGTCTTGATTGCAGGTAACACCTATATGAAGGTATATGGAGGTAACTGACTGAGTGTGAGTAAAACCAGTGTGAACAAAGTGTGAGCAAAACCAGTGATTTGTTTATGTGGAACGTCAGGCTTTTGAAGAGGATGAGAAGCATTTAAACAAAAGCAGGAATGATATTCTGCTGAGTTCTAAACAGCAACCTGGCAAAAAAGAGTTAATTAAATTGTATCCTCGCAATAGAAAATCAAATGTGAGATGACATTTTAGCTGTGAGGCCCTCTTTAGGCTGTTGAAAAGTAGTGGAGTACTAACCACGTTCTATTTTTTCCACAGCCTCTAGAAAACCTCATGGCTGTGGTGTCGCTGTTAATTTACTTTTGCAYTTCATCACACATTTAGTTTTTCGGAGTGTATCTTCTTAAAGCTTTTGTTAGATGTTTTTGCATTTTAAAAGTGGATAGCCTTGAAGGATGGTACCTTCCTAATACTACCAATACAACTGTTTRCCTCATGATTAAGTGTCTTAAATAATTAGCAGTAAATAATCTGCCTCAGTCGAATTAATTCTATAATTTATTAGAATCTTATTGAAACAAATACTAGTAACAAAGCTGAAGAGCTAAATGGAAACATAGGCTCTCAGCTTGCTGTTTTGTAGTTCCATTGCTGCTGTATTCTCGCTTGTCTTTCATGGGGGTAAAGGATTGTTTTCCTTATTCGTTTAAAAATGAATGAGAGAGGCAGAAGAAAGTGGCCATACTGAGCCTATATTGTTTCTACAAGAATAGCTTATAAACAGATTATCAAACCAAACATTTGTGCCACTTTTCATTCCATGAATAGAGAACTATCTGATAGTAGCCAGCATGGTGCATCTCAGAGAGAACTCAAATTTAATACCAGTATTAGGCTTTATGTAAGAAGATAGTCTGTAAAGCTGGAGCYCTGCTTTGCTGTGTCGACATGTCTGGAGCTCAGAATAAAATTGTGTTTCCTGCTTTAGCTATAGCTTAGTCTTAAAATAACCTGAAGAAATTATAGTTCTGATTACAGAGAAAGTGAAGGACTTAGAACATTCTCCTAATAAAGCCATGGGATGACACAAGGCTTAGTCATCTGCAGTCTGTCTATAACAGGCATTTCAGAGAGGGAAACAAGCCTTTGAAATTGGATAATTTGATTTGCAATCAAGCCTAATTATTTTAAGAACACAGAAAACGTGTCTTTTTGGCCAAAATAATTATCTGCAATCCAATTATAGGAGAACAAGCCATTTTAAAAATAATGGATACCATGCAGTATCTAGAGGAGAACTGATGTCTAGGGGAAGAGAGTTAAGCTTAAAATGGACTTTACCTTTTATTTTTTTTCCTACTGCCGCTTCTAAAATAAACTTTTGTGCTCTAAGGACACATCACCATTGAGGCTAAATAAAATGCTTGTGACTAGAAGTGCATTCAACATCAAGCCATGATAAATAGTAATTTAAAAGTCCTAGGGAAGTCTTTCAGTTATTCTTTGAATATTATGTAACTTTACAGTGGCTGAAAATATTTTAAGAAAATAAATACCAACAGGAAAACACATGGGCATCCTCATAAACAATACAGATTTGAGAAGACCTGTAGCAAAGGTGGTAAACTTAGAATGTAGACAGTATACTGTGGGTAATGTTATCCAGAGTTCCTTCAGCTCTTTCCTGGGATTTCTGTTTATGTGCTACAATTTTTGTTAGTTTTGATAAATTACTTGTGCTAATGGCTTTTTCTTTTAATGCATTGAGCCTATGTAAAATGTGGAAACTATCCGATGAACTGGTCAGTTGATGCTGTTCTTACAGATTCTCCTTAGAAGAAAGCCAAGGCTACTTTGTGCTTATATAAATCAGAGAGTATCCAGTGCAAGTGTAAAGGTTTGCTGTCTATACAGTTTTACTGGAGGGAGGCCAATCATGCTATATTATTTACACAGTGAATAAGCTTTCCTTATTTACTTCACGAAAATAGATAATTATCAGTCATTTTAGGCTCTCCTGTATAAATGACACAGATGTCCAGACAACATATTTATAATTTCACCCCATCTGTGCTAACTTTTCTATAAATGGCCTTTCAGTGCAGTAATCATCCTGTTTATCAACATTACTAGCAGTGTATGATAGTGTTGAACAACATGGAAAGACGTGACTAATACTCAGCCTTCATTTAAATAAAGCATAACCCCCCACACAGTGTCATGGCACAGTTGGAAACATTCAGGAGTATCTTGGTTGGCTTTACTTAGGCAGGTTTCTGGAGGTTGTTTCCCTCAGCTTGAGATAGTCAACATGAACAGTGTGGTGCTGAAGATCAGTAAACATCAAGTGCCTCCAGCTTGTGTTCAAGGTGTTATGCAGCTACTTGCATTTGGTTATCCAGATGGAAAGAAGAACTTGTAGAAATGGATCTATATTTCTTCTGAACTTAGGGCTCTCTAATATATACTGAAAATTTCTGGACAGAAGGAGATAGCCCACTAGAGGTTATTTTTCTGTATCTCTGATCCAGGACCCCACTATGCATGGTGCTAATGGGAAAAGGATGCTTTGCATCACTCACTCGTAGTGTGCTACAGGTGGTTCGTTCTCGTCTCTTCTCTTAAAAGCTTCCACAACTTGCCACTATAGCAGCAAGCTTACAGTGGACAAGATCCCATAGTGGTTAATGTAAATCCTTTTGGAAGCCTGTTTCAATAAATCATTGCAAGTTCATAACCCTTGCTCAGACTTCTCTCTACAGATGTTGTATATTCTGTAATCCCTAGGAAATTTGTATGGGAAGTAATTAATCAACATGCAGAGAAATGCTATAAATGAAGAAGTAGGAAAGAAACTGATGTTTTTTCAGCTTTGGAATTAGTGTTGAGCTTGCATGTTTGCAAAGTAATCTGAGCACTCATAAAAATTTCTAACTGCACCACCTTTTAAAAGTTCTAGTAGAAATGGAGGGTTATTGGGATCTCTTTTCTAGGTTCTGAAGTTCTAAATCCTGGAGTTTCTCCATCACTTGAGAAATACATTTCAAATGCATCCAAGAAGGAAGGGATTTTTGATGGACTGTGATTCTGAAAAGCTCCTAGATGCCCAGCATTTGCTGAGACCTGACCCTGGGATTTAGGTGACTAAATGTCTTTAAAACCTTCCCTACATTATCTTGTATTCTCTGTATATAGTAGCATTGCAATTAGACATCTTTGGAAATTTTAACTTTTCTTATTTGTTTCTGTATACTAGTAGGATACATATTTTGGTGTTTGTATAGTGTTGCATCTTCTGACAGAAGTGAATACTAAAAAGAGGCACTATTAGTGGATGAGTAAAACTGCTTCTACCTTACACATCACTTCTTTTCTATAAACAAGCTTTGCTGTGCAACGGGATCAGGGACAATTAAAATAACATTATATGGAAGCACAGGTCCATTTTCAGGCTGTTCCGATCCATGTGGGGAGGCAGGGCCACTACAGGACTGGCCATATAAGCCCACAGTACCAGGCAGTCATTTCGTGCCTAGCTCRATGGTCGCCCAGGTGGCTATGTCAGAGGGCGACTCTGTGACATGGTGCTGGTGCGGCACAGTCGTGTCACAGGGGCAGCTCTGGGCAAGATGGCCCCTGGCACACAGACACAGAGCCCTCTTGAGCCGGCCTCCATGCCTGTGGCACCAGGCGTGTGCCAGGCCCCAGCCATGGCTCTCTGTTGGTGTAGGAATTGTTCCGAATATCTCACGTGAACCTTCCCTGAAGCAACTTGAGGCCATTTCCCCTTGTCCTTTTTTCCAACAGCTATTTTGGAGAAGAGACAAACCCCTGTCTCATTACGACCTCCTTTCAGGTGGTTGTGGAGAGCRAGAAGGTCTCCCATGAACCTCCTCTTCTCCATGCCTGCAACCTGTGGCCACTGCCTGGAGACAGTCAGGCCAAGGCCGAGTTCCCCGGAAAGCGGCACCTCTGTCCCAGCCACCCTTTCATTCTCCCACCCGAAAGAGGTGACCTCTGCCTTCTTCAGCCTCCGCACTTGCATTGTGCAGGCCCAGATGGCTGCTGGGCCCCTTCTTAACTGATTTGAGTCTCTAACTGAACAGAAGACCCACAGCAAAATCCTGGGGCTGGAAAGTCAGCTCTGTATTCAGGTGCAAACTCAGGTTATGATGTTCTCCAGGCCATATCCTGTACTTTTCTCCTGAAGCATTGCAGTTGGTGCCCTTTGCCTCCCTTCTTGTCTGGATTCACGTAGTAGTCATGCCTGCAGTCCAGGTGTGCTTTTTCCTTTTGCAAGCATATTCCAAGTGGTTGAACGTCAGGTGTGTCTGCCTCTTAGAGAGGGCTGAGGCCTGAGCCCTCAGAGGGTGTGGAGCATCTAAGAGTGCCACAGACTCGAYGGTCTTGCTTGCTTYCATATTAAGTAAGTTCTCCTTTCCTATGTTCTACCAGTGATAGTAGCTCGTGTCAAGTTCTTCTGCTGGCTCCTTGACTCCTGCCTGCTGCACTTGGCTCCGTTTYAGCCCCATTTTGGCCTCTCCCCTTTCTCTTGTGTACCAAGAGCATCATAGTTGCAGACAGGGAAATCCTAAAGGTTAGGTTTTGATAACTAATTCTGTGCAACCGTTGGATGTGCTTGCTGCTAATGG